>NW_020450905.1:3152795-3341926 GCF_003343035.1 Apteryx rowi | reverse complement strand
TTTTTTTTTTTTTTTTTTTGTCTAGGAATTGTCTGTATTGATCTTAGAAGAGGTTACCATATATAAGAGTATTTTAAGCAACCATCTCTCTGATTCAAAAATGCATTTCACACAAAAAGGAAATTTTTAGATTCCCATTTTTTTCCCTGGTTATACACATCTGATACCCACATTTGATCAAAACATGGTATGGAATTCTACATTAAAAGTTTTGAGTGAATTGTTTTAGTTATGTGATAAGCTACAAAAAACTTGGTCCAGTTTGAGGTAGCAATCTTATTTCTAATTGATTTTTGGGGAGATTTTTCTTTTCTTATTACAACTCTTAGAAATTTTCCTTGTATTTTGAAGGCAAGCAATGACTATGGGACCCTGTTGAAACTCTTGAGAATTTCACTTATTCCACTTTTTTYCCCCCCCGATTCACTTTTCATTTACCAACTTTGTGATTTGATATGTCTTTGTTCTGCTTGCCTTTCTGTGGCATAATGTTCTAATTTTAAAAAATGCAACAGAGTCTAGACCAAATCAACATGAGGTTTTAAAATCTATTACAAGAAAAACATTGGAATAAAAACATAACAACGATTTTCTAGTCAAAGGAAGCATTCTATTGTTAAGGTTCCCGTATCTCTAGGTTAGTGTGATAATTCATGCCAAAACTTAGCCATGGTCATGTSTTCCAATCCTGTATGTTGCATTTTAGCATTTGACAGAGGAGGGATTTCTATGATCGTGCAAGCAAGCTGGCAGCACTTCCCTCTGAGGCAAAAAGCTTTCACAATCTCRACTGCAGATCAAATCTTCTTTCTCCAGATCTCTAAGGAAAATTTCTATCAAATCTCATCATAGAAATTTGAGTGTCTACTACTTCAAAGGACTTTCCAGTGTCTAAGAATCAGAGCTGGCATGTAACTCACTGTTAAATTCTGAGAGGCTGATATTTTTTTCTACAAAATTTTACACTTAAAAAGTTATGGAATTCTATAGAATTGGTTGTGTTTCTGTTCTGTTGCTGTTGGATGTTTCTATAATGGTAACAGCAGTACAGAACAGCAATCTGACGCACTATCCTGTTGCAAGTGTGCCTGTTGCACGGGGTCTGTCCTAATTTGCTGGTAGTCTCTGGACTGTCAAGAGATGGTAATCCTTTACCGATTAGGTTTCATGGGGATGAGATGAGAGCTTGTGGTCTGCCATATAAATTAATGTTATGATGTCTGGTAAAGGTCAGAGCCACACAGAACCCAGGGGAGCGTTGTTTATGGCTCCAAAGCAGTTTAAATRCTGTGATTTAGCTTGACTGATATGATTCACAGAGGGTCATCAGAAGACGAGAAATGCAAGAGGAGCTAAAGGAAATGAGGTGTGGCCATATGTTTTTATACTGGTGCAGAAAGTGGGGGCGAGGATTGCTGTGATCCTTCAGGACAGCTTTTCAAATCTGGTATAGGAAATGATAATGTTGGAGCTGTTGTAAAAACGGGGAAAAAAATGCAGTTTGAGATAAAGAGGCTACTCACAATTAGTCTAATCACAGGTCTTAGTGCTTGCAGCCTCACTCTCATCTCCTTGTAAGAGTCAATGTAACAGCTGCATTCAAAATGGAAAAAAAGGTGCACATTTTTTAACTCTGGTTTCAGGCCTACCACTGCATTTTATCTTTTTAAAACAGTTCATTAAATCCAGTGTGGAAGGTTGTTTGTTGGTGCAGTCTTCTATGGCATCAAGCAGTGTTCATTTTTATTGTGATACATGGCAAGGAAAATAACACCTTTGATTGTAACCTATCATATCACAGATTACCATATTAAAAAAATGTAGCAATGTGTGCCTTGCTTATTTCCTTAGCTAYGTTTTGAGAATTAATGCAAATATAGTAATTGCGTACTTGACCAATTTGTGTACAAATACGAGCTACTAGGCATGAATATTACTGTGAGTGGAAATCACTCTTTAGATCCTTAGATGTTCAGTGCACTTACTGATTAATACTCGGACAAGATTGCCATCTTGGGAGGTAACAAATATAAACAGATCACCCCATTGGTGACGATTTATAYGAGGGAAGTGGATTTATTTAATCCTGCTCCATTAAAAAAAATATGTATACACATAAGGACTAGTAGTCAATGCCCAAGTGAAAAAAAAACAAAAGCTGTATTTAAAATCCAATTGGTCTTGAAAATAATTGACTAAGGAGGTCAGTACAACTATAAATAGATACTAACAAGATCATTTTTCATATYAAACATAAAACTTCAAAAGTAAACATAGCACGTTGCAATGGATATGAGGTTTTCTGTATGRTCGCACTGTATGCTAGCCATTGTAGGGAGGCATAGTGGCTTGCTGTAGAAAATTGAGACAGGTTTGTTTTTTCCAGATCCCTTATCAATGTTGTGCAATTGTTCTGTATTTGGAATTTTCTTTGAGGTTTTTAACTTGGTAAGATAGACCCAAAGGAGGCTATTGCCCTTTCTYTGAAACAGGTGGTGGTGTTTTTTTTCCCTTGGAATAAATTGTACAGTCACATATGTATCTGTCAGATTGGATTGAATCAAAATTTGGTGATTTTCTTAATGAAAATTCCCAGATTTGTCTTTTTTAAAATCTGACTTGAGTGAAAAGTAGAGCATAACTAYATTTAAGATCATTATCGTTATTTTGAGAGCTCCTTTAAAAATCTTGAAATGTTCTCTTATTTGCACTATTGAAGAAACCTGACGTTCTCTGTAAATGTGCATACGTTGGCTGAATAGGATGAGGGACAACACATGCTGCTTTGAAAGAAAGATTAAATTTTATGAAGAATTATTCCATAGAGAGTTGACAAGTAAGAGGCGCCAAATTAAGCCYGTGCTTCGTAACAATATAAGGAGATTTGTATTTCATATACTCACTGAATTATATTTCAAGCTCTGTGAGGGAAAAAGCGTGAGAGACTAAACTTCAGGGCTCCTGCTACCTTACCTTTTCAAGCCTAATCTAGAATTTATGAGAGAGAGGAAGCTGAAGGTGCCTGGGGTATACCACATGCTGAATTAGTGCTTCAGAGTCACAAAATTCTTTAAAACTTTACCTTGGGGGACAGAAACAGCAGGTGTTACGCCATCTCCTGCTTCTGGCTACGGAAGGGGAAAAAAGAGCTTTTTCTGGTCACCGTTATATCCCTCTGCTCTTCCTCTGCAAACACAACACTTTTCTAATTCATAACTTGACCTGCCTGGAGCTGAGAGGCCTCACAGGTGGGAGAAGCACTCAAGTATGCTGAGACTACCTTTATACCGCTTTCCTTCTCAGAGCTGCACCAAACAGCCTGAGCACTGCTTGAGACGTGAGCYGGTCTGGTTTTGGAGCTCTGCTTGCTCTGATTTTTACTACGTGTGAACACACCTTCCAGTTTCCAGGTGAAACCCCCACTGTAAATCAAAACTCCTTGGTAGCAGGACTTAGTAGACTTGGTAGATGGACCAGTCCATCTCTGGAAATGCTGGGGGGGTGTTGTTGTTGTTTTTCTTTTTGGTCTTCGTGTGAGTGAATTGATGTACCTCAAGGTACAGAAGACAGGCAGCAAATAATGGCTTTCTTGGAAGCCCTGGTTTTTTTCCAGCCGTAACACATGCCTGGTTACAGCTGTGCTGTGTGTTTTTTGTTTAAGAAAAAAAAAAAAGAAGGAAAACTACAGGTAATAACATGTTCTCTTCTTCTCCCTTGGTAAAAACAGGTAAAAGTGCTGTAGATGYTAGAGGAGACATAGTTAATGAAAAATCCTTGTGCTTGAAATTTAATAAATGCCTCGACTCTTTCTTTTATCAATGGTCACATCATTTTTTCATTAACTTTGTTCCCAACTCTGAAGGGACCAACAATAGCAAGGGGAAAACAACTGCAGTTAAACACAAATTACCTTGCATGTGGAAGAAGGYAGATTCTTGCTTTCACTTTTGACTTTTTTTTTGTTTTGTTTGAAAAATCTCTCCCTTCCAGTGGCCTGTATGTTACTTCAGAAACTTATATACATATATATATGCATATTTGTGTGTGTGTATATATATGTATATAATTTGTCACTTATAAAAACCTTACATTGGTCTCTTTTCCTGAGGCTGTTACAGAATTGAAACAGTGAACATGGGCAAAAAAGCTTCCCATTTGCCTTCTTAGAGCCTTTGGAAGATTAAATCCATTGTAATATTGGGGGAAAAGAAGGGTTAGCACTGGATCAAAATACATGGCTCAAAAGCCCCACAGGGGGATGTAGTAAACGTCAAGGATGCTGCAGCGAGGTAATTGCATGTAATTTGTATGCTGCTGTTACAGCCTTGGGTAGACAGGTACCCTTGGTATGTGAGTAGGTGAATTTTTCTGGGAACCAGCTAAGTTCTCCGTGCTAGAAATGCACCAAAGCTAGAGCAACTCTAGACACTTCTTTTCCTTCTCAGTATTATTCACTTTCTGCTAGTATTCCCCAGCAAGTGTAGAACCAGGCCTAATTAATGCTAACTTTGACTTCTCGGCTAAATTGCCTTCATCTTTTGCTCAGTACGGTAACAGATTTGCAAGGGTTATTTCCCTCTCTTTAGCCAGGGAAGGAGCTGCTGTTATTGAGGAATTGGCCAGAGACCAGTATGTTCAGAAACAGCACATGAACTTTTTCTTAGTGGATGAGACCCTTTCTGAGGGTGGAATAAAAGGAAGGAGCTGTCTGTGGAGGGCAGGGCCAGTGGGCAGGATTTCTGATGGAGGATAGATAATGCAGATGAGCTGCTTAAAATTCTTGTCTCCTTTCTACGTTTAATCTTCCAGTGTTTTCTCCTGGGAAAAGGTTAGCATAAGGCCTAGGAATCACTGAACACCCCAAAATAAAATTTAAGGATAGGCATTGGACATGATCTCTGAATAGGTGTTATTTCCAATTTTCTTCACCCCAGCCACTAAAAAAAAGATTTTTTGGGGGGGGAGGGGGAGGGGTTGTAAAATGATAACTTTTAAAAATGTCTTGAGTTCTTTTTAACTGCTTCTTGGTTTTTATGGTTTTTGGATCTTTCCTGTGAGTAGTCAAAGCTATAAGCTAAAGAAAATGCTGCAGTTCCCTGTCATGTGATTAAAGAGTTTTATAGACGTATGTATTATATATATATATATACACACACACACACACATATGCAAGAGTTGGCAATATGGCATAGGGATGTAAGTTTCAAATTTAAATGCTGATGGTTTGGTTCTGTAGTTATAAAATATGACCAACTGGGAATGGGTGAATCCATGTTTAAAGGAACACACAGGAATCCAATGTGAGCTCTCTTTTTAACTTCAGTGGAGACACAAGCATACAAATATTATTGTGTGTGTGTATATATAAAAAAATGTTACAGACATATACATGTAGTATTATGTATATGTGTATACATATATATTCATAAATATGTATCTTATATATAAATAGAATAAACTTCCTTTCATAAGGAACTTCTACAACTGTAGAAAGCTAGTTAAACTTTTTCCTCCTCACTTTTCCCCTGTGTAAAAATAACATGCAGTAACTGCTTGGCATCATATTTCTCAGGTGGTTTCTACCTCCAGAAGATGATTTATTAACTAGAGTTCAGCTGCTTTTTGCTTTTGTTGCTGTTGACAAAAGGCATGTTTAAGCATGTTAAATTGGCTTAATGCAGTGGACAGCAATGATGGCTAAGAGCAGCAGAACTTGCTGCCAACACACATTTCTTCTTTGTACCGTGTATAAGGAATAGTTAATCTGACCTCAAAGAAAAGAAACATATGCTCCACCAGATAAGGTGCTAGAGATGAATGAATCTGTCAGCTACGGAGCATTTGTTGGTATAAGAAAGAATCAAAAAAATAAAAAAAAAAGAAAAGAAAAAAAGAGAGAGATAATGTAGGAAGCCTTAGCCTAATTCCAAGAGGAAAAAATCTGGGAAGTGCCATAAGTAGTGGAATGAAAGAAGAGTGGGTGGGTTAATGAGAGGGAAGGGAAAAGAAACAGGTATGCTGCCAGGCGGTATTCTCTCTAGGGCCTTGCTGCTCATTTTTTCCCTCAGAAGCAGTTCTGGGTTGTAACTTGAGCAGCTCAGGTCTTCTGAGGAATTGGGCTAAAAAAGTAGCGCCGCACAAGGGGAATAGTTTGGTGATTGCCTAGCACTGATAGAGCACTCTGTCGATCAGGATCTCCCCATCTCTGTAGCACGTACAGAAATGCACGCATGTTTTTTATTGGGTTACTTAATTTTCATTCCAGTCCAGTGCTAAGTACATAGAAATGTAGAAGAATTATCTGGCTGGCTAGAAGCTTGAGATAAAGTATTGGTTTTTACAAAGGAGGAAATTAAAAACAAGAAAGGAGAAGCATAAAGAGAAAAGAAAGAGGAGAAAATGAGTCTGAAACTCAAATCTGGGTGGCTGTAGAGGCAGCATTTCATATCTAGGCTGCTGGCTTCAGCCTACTCCAAAGGCAGCGGTAAAGATAAAGGAGTAAGACGATAGTGCTGATGGACCTGATATTCAGACACTGGAACCTGATCTGATTTTCAGTTTCTGTTAAACTGCCCCTAGTCACCATTATGTATTTTTGTTATGTCTCAGGCATCCTACGCTGGACCAGGAAAAGTGGTGGTATTTGGCTGTTGTATACATGATCGAGGATGCTTTTTTTTTTTCTTCTTTTTTTCCTTTTGTCTCAGCATTTTAACTACTTTCCCAGCTTTTATTATGAGCAGATCTATGTAAGCATTCAGTGTTTTCAATTCACACTATTCTGACTGGATATGAGAGTTGTATGGTATGTTTTTTCTCCAAATGGAAACTAATTTTTGGTTATCAATAGCTTCCAAACATAGATCTTGGGATATTTTAGAATGCTTCTGTTACCTACTGAGTTTTGGTGATTGGTCTTGCTAGCGAATTTATTAGCAAAAATAGTCCCAAAAAAATAACTTCAAGAAAAATACACAGGCAAAAAAACCACTTTGGGGTCGCCAAGGCCCAACCAACTGCTGATGCCCTGGGACTCTCTCCCACGCACAGAGGGTGCAACTCACGGCTATTCACACCTCTTTTAACAGGTCAGGCTTTTAATTCTGGATGTCTCTTTCAAATCTGCACTGCTCCTGCCTCTTTTTTTTTTTCCCCTCAATAATGCTGATAATAGCCAGTACCTTTGGAGCTCATATCTCAGCCCTTCCACCAGCGCCAAAGGCAGGAAACCAGCAGATGCTATCTAAACATGAACTTAAAATTAAGGTCCTACTGAAGTTGGCAGTGCTGTTCCGGTGCTTCAAAGTTTAAGTACTTTGCCAGATCAGGGAGTAAAGTTGTTAAACCAGCCTTTTTCTCTAACTGGAAAAAAGAGCTGGATAACTTCCCTGAAGTGGAGTCGAGACCTAATTTTAAAGCGAATGTCRTTGGGGCAGGCAACCCTCGGTGAAGGGGAGGGAGCTGCACAATAACTAGAACTGGGCTCTCCTGCCCGCCCTTGCCTATGGCTGCGGCTCATCAGCCAGTTACAGACAGTGTGATATTAACGTTAACAACAAAGTCAATTAAAGCAAAAGAGCAACAAGTCTATAAAAAGGACATGTTGATACTAGCAAGGAGCAGAGCAGTCAGCTTGTGTCAGTCCCTGAGCAGGGTGCAGCCCGAGGCTAAGCCAGAATTAAATGCTTTTGTGTTTAATAGATTTTTCTTTTTCCACCTTTGTTTTCTACTGGAAATGCTACCATGGCACATGGCTGGCAGCTGTGACCAGGCTGTGGTTAAGCAAAGTGACATTTAAGAAGAAGAAAAATTGCCCTGGAAGGTGGACACAAGCAGCCAGACTCGCCGACAGGCAGATGTCACTATAAAACCTCTCACTCCCTGATCGGCATCAGCAGCTAAACTGCCCAAAGCCAGCTGGTAAGTGAGAAGGACTAGAGAGCAAAGCCTGCCTGCTGCACTGGGCTGCCCAGCAAGGATGATTCGGGGTGCCTGCGTGTTTCTACACCACATAGGGAGGAGAAAAGAGGGCAGAGGCATTATTTTTGCTGACATCAACATTTAACATTCACCCCTCTAAGTTTAAAAAATTTTTGGCAATTGAGGTTCACGATTTGAGCTTTATAAAATCAGGAAATTCCTATTGTTAAGACTGGTACTTCACACAATAGGAATTTTGAGAATGGGTCACGGCACTTGAAGAGTAATCCTTGCGAATTCAGATTTGCATTTAGCTAAGAAAATAGCAACAAAAAGTACAGTGCATAATGTGGCAAAATTTCAGGCTGCTTTACTTAGTTTAAACTTTTTTTTTTCCCTCAGTGATTATTGGCAGGCACAATGCTTGTTAAATCGCAAATATATGTACCATATTGTGTCTGCAGACAATTACTCTGGCATCCCAGTGACAGCATTTTCTGTGTCAAAGCCTTGCTTGTTCAAAAACAAGGACTGAATTTAGTAAAATCTGGGTCAACATGTAAAATGTAGTTTAGCTAAAGTTGCAGTGGAAACCTATGTGAATATTCCACTATTTGATTTTTCAACTGTATGGTTGCACAGTACTGCAGCTTCTTATATGCAAGTGTCCAAATCTTTTCTTTGTTGTTATTTGGAAGAAAAAAAGGGTTATGGGATAGATGGAAAAATGAAGAAGGAAATAAAAGCAGTAAGTTGTCCTGACATTGCTAAATCAATGTGCTTGTGCTTTTGCTTTGCTAAATGTACCTRTGTAGCCATCTGAGATGTGTTAAATCACGACTGAGGCAAGTTGTGTGCTTGCGGCCGAGTTGCTCTTAATTGAAGCTTCTGTGGCTCAGGAGACCTTTAGTCGCAGGGCCTGACTGCAGGAGGAGACCTTTCACGAGGTAAATCTYGCGTTGTACAGCTTCTTCACAAGCTTCAAGTGAAGAAGCAATAGTGTTGTCTCTTACAGTGGGAAAGCTGCCTCCCACATGTCTCTATACTCCCCAATCCGRTATTAATATATGAATTGCAGAAATGCATCAGTGTATACTTATTTTCATCATTACTCACAGTCTKGATTTCAAATTATTTTACTGTTTTCAGGGGAAAGATAAATGAATGTCTTTGTTCTCTTCCTATTTGCTTTGGGAAGACAAGAATACGTCAGATGTGGTAGGGGTAGCGCAGGTATGTGCAAGAGCTATCCACAGGGACAGGAAAGGTTTGGGTCACTTGCACAGGTTTTTCAGCAGGGATGAAAGAAGAAAAGGTGCATCCACGATTTCTAAAATAGTGGAGAGACATCTCTGCCTTGCTGTGTCCCTCCCTTCAGCRTGGCAGATCTGCCTATGCCTCTGGTAGACCTTATGGCAAACGATTTGTTCACTGACTGGCTCCAGTCTGCTACTTTTTCCTCTGTGCCTTGTTTTTCTGCTTTCGCAGGCAGTGAAAKTTTTCTTAAAAACAAAACAAGCTCTCTTCTCTCCCCAACCCATATTCCTCACCAGAACTGCCTTTTTCTGAAGCTTTTTTTTCTTCTTCTTTCTGGGTTTTCCAGCTGGCATGCCTGGCACGGTGACACAGTGTGTCAGGTTGCATCAGTTGCATTTTTCTGTGTGATGTCCCTGCTCAGAGGAGATGTGGCTGATGAAAGGTGATGGTGTCACATCACAGTCCGAGGCCTCAGCTGGGGAAGCCTGAGCAATTTGCCCAACCATCATTAAAGGGGGCAGGGGGCAGAGGAGCAGGAGTCTGCCTTGCGTCCCTCCAGTCCCTTTCACAGGGAGTGCTTTGCTAACTGTGTTGCTCAAATTAGCCTGGATCCAGATATCTTCTCGCTGAAGAAGTTTTGGAGGCATGCAGATGTCTGTGTTGATGTRGATGTATCCACGGGCAGCTGTGGTGACTGCAAGTCTGATGAACCTCATCGCTGTGCTTTCAACATTGTCCTAGCTAATCACAGCCGTCAGGTTGTGAGCTTTCCTTGCAATCAGGGAGACGGATTAGGAAGCCCACCAGCTCCCTTCAAGTGCCGTCGGGCAGCCTAAGTGCAGATCTGTGGCTCACTAGTGTCACTAAATGGTAACAGACAGCTCCTGCTTGCTCCCGTGTAATGGCAGCGGAAGTAAGCGTGGGCAGAGCTGGAAATGTAAAGGCTTGAAATAATGATAGTCCTTGTTAACCTTCCAGTTGTATCTAAAATAAACAGCCAAGAGTCCCTCGATGCCTGCAATACCTCTTTGCGCTTGCCTTCAGCGGCTATAGGAAAGATTTTCCCTACTGTGTGTTGCAGATACATTTTTCTAAAAAGGGATTTCAGTTGTGCTCTAAATAAAGCGTAAGGCAGGGTGAGTTTGCAACTCCGTCACAAAGTCTGCCGCTTAGAGTTTCAAGCAGCTCCATGCCATCTCTTTTTAGGTAAGAGGTTGCTTTCCAACATAAATTTTTCAGCTGCTTTTCTGGTTTTTGTTTGACAGCAACTCAGCACTTATTGGTGAGTTATTCACATGGGGGGAAAAAAAAAAATTCTATTGAAGCCTCCCCCCCCCCCCAATATATAACTGGTAAATAAGATCGTTGTGAGAATTAGGAGGTAGCATAGTATCTGTCACTGCTAGGAGAAACTGGATGAATCATTATTTTTCTATTCCTGAACCAAGACCCTGGTTGAAAATTCTCCCTATCCCCAACTCCAAACACAGAATTTTATTGGAATTTCCCAGTGCTATTGGAATTAGCTTGACATCTTTTTTTCCTTATGCTCTTTTCACCTCYTTCGTGTTTGCCTATAAAATGAAATAGAATAGTTCTTTATTTGTGCCTCTTCCTTTGTTGTGGTGGTTTTCTTGGACTTTGAGTGGGTTGGGTTTTTTTTGGTGATTGTTTTCAATCTAAAATTTCTTAATATTTTTTTCCTTTTCTCTCATAACTTTTTTTCAGAATCTTGTAATTCATTTTTTCCTTCCTTTMCAACATTTCAATCTTCCTTGATTTCATTTTCTTCTCTGCTTTTCATCTGTTTTTCAGTTCTCACTTGCAATCTTTTTCTGTCTTCCTACTCTCTCTCCGATGCCACTTCCCCCCACCCCCCAGCGTTCCCTAGTATTTATATAGAACCATGGAATAATTTAGTCTGGAAAGGGTTGTCTGGTGTAATCTCCCAGKGCGAAAGGCAATCTAGAGTACTCTGAAGCATTATTTTATTCACTTGTTTCCACTTTGGTACATACGCATTTGTATTTATTAGCCTATGGCGTAGATGGGAGCAGCGTGTGATCCTGGGGGGGTTAGACTGTCTTCCGCCTCCCTCCGCCTGTGTCCTGGCACCTTTGCAGACCTCTCTGGCCTCCCAGTCRTTCCCTTTTGGTAGCTGCACAAACATTTCTCCTTTAAGCTTCTGTAGCTGGCTTTCCTGGTCACTTGTTCCTTTTCCCCTTGAGCTGCTGCAGTTCCCTCCTTGTTCATGCGTGTGAAGTGCTCAGCCAGCGAGAAAGCTGGAAATAGCCTGAATCCCAGATTTTTGYTCTTTCTACTAAACTTTTTCCCCCCTCCTTCAGCCTTCTTTTTCTCTAGTTAGGGTCTATCTCTGTATCCTGGAAGGAATTGAGCTGTCTTTTTTGTCCACATTTCCTGAATATCTTTGCATCTGGGATAAGAAAGCCAGTCTTTGCTTCTGCACCTCTCTGTTAGCCCTTGCTGGCAGAAAATACTTCTGGGAGTTGGTGCATCTCTGTGACACCCGCTAGTCCCACTAAACCACTGCAAGGATGGACTTATTGAATTACACTGTCAAATTACTAYGTTGGGCTCAGCTAATAAAGACTTTGTGGCCCAGCAGTTCTTGCAAACCCTCCTGGCTGTGATGAGCACTGCTGGTTTGACGTCTTCCCTTAGCCTGACGCTGGGAAGCACTGCCTGCTGTCAGTTTTCGTGTAAGTACCTGCCTGGTGCAGCTGGGTTTGCTGTGCTCACGCAGGCAAGCGAGCTGAAGCAGCGGTGTTTTCTTGTTTGTTCTTCTCTTAAGGACCTGAAGGGAAAGGTCTGCAAGTTGTCTGCCTGTGCTCTTCCCTTGTCTGCTTTCTAGGGCTGTTTCTCATTTTCCTGGGACTCCGACAACTTCTTTTCCTCGGGAAACGTGCCTTGTAGCTTGCAGGACACTCTTTTTCTGCAGAGTCGCAGACTTGACAGAAGGGAGCAGTGGGAGGCACACTGCTGTACCCTATAGTACAATATACACAAATATATATATATAATTTTTTTCTGCTTATCCATGTGTATTTACAAGCCTGTGTCACAGACACTTAGCAGACTCCACCATGGAGAGCTGGGCAGGCTTTGGTCTTTTTCTCCAAGTGTGCCAAAAACGACAGCGGGGCAGTAGCTGGTTCTGGGTCCTGCTGGGAAAAGATTTGGTAAAACCACGCCGTGAACAAGTAGGTTGGAGGACGAGGGGTCCATCGACAAGATTTTAGTCTCTCCAATCTGCAGCTTCTGTTTTCTGCTTGGCTGTGCTCACTGCCTTCCTACTGCCCCTGGGGGAATTGCCCTCTTATTACCACAATTACAATCTGTACACATTTCATTAAACTAATATCACTTCGCACAGGCTTTCTCCACCAAAGTGCACAGCTGGAGGCCTATTTCTTTTCCTCAGCTTAAACACTTTGACAGGTTAAGAAAGCTATTATGGCTGAATAACAGGTGTTGCAAAACAATGTGCATTTGATGTTTAAATGAGAGAGCTTCTTTATTGACTGCCTTTATTGCAGCTAAGTCTCTCCTTTTTCAAGATGACTGGATTTTTATTGGTTTTACTGCTTTTTAAAGTGTATTCTGTTGTTTCAGGATAGGTCCGGAGTGACTCTCTGCAGTTATTTGTTATTCTGATGTCTTTTTTATTTGCATTTCTTTTGCCTTCTTATCCAGGTGAATGTACCAGTGCTAAACAGAAGAATTTTATTTTGTTTCTGCCTCATGCCAGTACTAAGCACTTCTTGTTCATGGACAGATCCCAGTGGAGCTATAAGCGATTCTRGTCCATTACTTTGTCTTTGCTTATTATTTCTAACCAGACTTGATTCACTTCCCATCCATCTATATAGCAACCTACGTCTATACGWTTAGAGTTATCGCTAGGCTTTAGAGTGGTTTGCAGAGATTTTCAGAGCATTGCAGGAGACTTGGGCTTATGCTGTTTGCTCATTTTAAGTGGAAAATACATGCCTAAATCCATCACGTTTCTCTGAGAATCTCAATGTTTGTGTGCRGTCTGTGGTGCTATTCGAGATGATTAATATAGTGTGTTCACAGATGATCTAACAAATAGCATGGCCTTGTAAAAAGGAGTCTGAGAATCAGGAATTCAACGTAACGTGACATTTAATTAAACACAACCAATATACTATATCTAAAAGAAATATAGAAAAGATAAGAGGAAAAATTAGACTTGTAGACATTAAAAATCAAAGTTTTCTCCAAGAAGAATGAATGAATTCATGAATAATTTTTTTCTTTTTTTTTCTGGCACTCGGACTGAATTTTAGTAAATGTTTTTCACAGCCAGAAGGACACATTCTCTCTTATTTCCACAAGTAGATTTTGCCTAATACAAGAATTTTTAAGAAAGGACCTGTACAGGGGAAAACATAACTATAYAGGAGTGGAATAAGGACAGCATGGTTATGGTCTCATATTTCCTTTCCGGCCTGCTACTTGTTTTGTCTTCCAAGTTTTCAAAAGAGTGTATTAATAACATGACATTTCAGCAGTCAGAAGTTCAGAGAGGCTGGAACCGTATATTGGGAAGAAGGAGAAAACTCTGTTCGAGCCAGCTTTGTTCATATGAAATCTGTTTCCTGCCTGTAATTCCTACCAGGAATAAGGCACCAAAGCAAGGTCAGGCTCCCCGTGGAAGCCTGAGCTTGTTAACTCGGCCATGCTGTGAAGGCATGGAGAGCGGTTGTCTGGTTTGAGGGCACTGGGTGCAGTGCCGGGGAAATCTCACAGGAGGCCTAGCTAGCTGGCCTTATTGCATGAAACTTTCCTGTACAACTGATGCAAATGCTTTTACCCTGTGAGTTATCTGTAACACTAAGCCTGAAKAAAAAGAAAAATTGACCTTATGCAGCCTGTGTAGATGAAGAAGGTGAGAAAACAACTAGCTGTCACCATCACCATATTTTTTTTTTCACAGTAGGCCTCAATAGATTGCTTCTGTGATCCTCTAGAAAATTACCTGTAATAGAGGAATTAGCAGGGTCTCATTATTAGGTAGATATTGGGTGTATTTAAATTTCTGACAATGACAAAGAAAAGTGAAATGCTAATTAGTACGTAATTTTTCTATAAATGACTCTGTTCTGTCCGCATCTGAAGAAGTCTGTCAGGAAGTTGTCAAAAGAGAATTGTTCTCGTTCTTTTCTTACCTCTTTCTGCTCCCGCGTTTCGCATGGTTAGCTTCTGAATGTTAACTATTTTGGCTGTGGCCACCCAGCATTTTCAGAAGCTGGTATCTCAGTGCGTGTGCAACTGTCGTCAGTGCACCTAATGTGTTACTCAGGCTTTGCAGTGCACGGTGATGAAAGGGAGATGAACATTTTTGGACACCCAGTGGAACCGTAATCTATTGGAGTAACTTCTCTGGACACGCTGGAGTGACTCCAGATTTATAGTGATGTGAGTGAGTGTAGGTTGTGTTTCTTCTTCTCCCCCTGCTTTTAAATAAAAACAATCTCTTCCTCTGAGCTAAAGTAATATTTATGCAAATTCTGGCCATTTGAAAATGAAAAAAGCTCATAGCTGTTCTTGGTGGATGAACCACCATGGTGATTTGCGGAAGCCAGCTGCCCCTTCCCTCCTTTCAATGCCGGAAAGGGCAGTATCCGGGCTCTAGCGGCTGCCCGAAGGCTGAGTATGCTGCTGCTTCCTCCCCGCTCAGCCCGGGAGACCAGAGCAGAGGCTTACTCTGGAAATGGCTCGCGTAAACATGGCGAGGGAAGGATGTCTGAATTCGTGTAGGAAGGAGTGCTGGACGTGGGTGGGATGGTGAAAGTGGGGACGGTGCCACGGTGGTGGGGAGGCAGCAAGGTATGGGAAGCAGCGGGGGTAGCATGGACTGTGTGTGTGTCGCAGCATGCAAAGAGAAAGGAGGGGAGAGTGAACAAAAATTATGGAGGAGGCAGGCTCTGGCTAGCAAAATAATCAAAGGAATAGACATAAGAATTAAAGGAGCAGCCAGTAAAGAGGAAAAGGCCAGAGGAAAAATGAACTGTTACTCTGTGAAGAGAATGAAAGTGGGGAGGGAGAGAGAGGACTAGAATGAATCAAATGAAGACAACAGTTTAGGAAAGGTGTGTTGTTATCTAGCTTTCATTTGTGCTTATGTCACTTAGGGCTGGCTGGGAGGAGTAAGTTGTAGTGGGAGAGGTGAGAGGACCTGTTAAGAGGTAGAAACAAAATGTTGAAAAAATCGAGATACTCAAATACAGAGTAGAGAAGACTAAAGTGTCTAGATGGGAGCATGGGGAAAGAGTTGACAAGAGGAAGAAGGAAAAGGAAATTCAAAAGTTAGCTGTTTACCATTTGTTTGCTGCTGCTTTTTTTTTTTTTTTTTTTTTTACTTATGCCACTACTTTTCTTCAACCTTTTCCTGCCCTCCATCATCACTTTGGGCTCTGGCATAGGTCTCTCAGATCTCCTGACTACTAGGATTTTTGTCTTGAAAACATTTCCCAACTCTGATTGCAGCTGTCTGTCCTTTGACTTGTATCTCCAGAATCTTCTGGGAGGTCTGAAAATCCAACTTCTTCTTGATGTGCTTCTCAGTGTAGCAGAGGCTTCTTGTGGCCCTTGTTAGCTCTGTGCTGTTTGCAATTTATCCCCTTATTCCCTTTCTTAACTCCCTTTTCTTTGGCCCTGCCATTCCTGTATCTCTCATCACATGCCCTTTTTTGGCTTTTGCTGTCTGCTGTGAGAAAATGACTTGAGGGCAGACTGGTACCCATGTGTCTGTTGCCTTAAGACATCTGCTCCATAGGTCAGCAGCAGCTGCYGTGACCCACAAGGGCTTGCCCTGGGACTGGGTTTGGTTTGGTTCGTTTCCTGCTTTATGTGTCAGCACCTGACTACAGGTGCCCCCAGCAGTATGTTTTTTATCATTATAACACTGTCCAAAACCAGGGTTTGTYGACAGTATCAGCTGCTGCCACATAGGAATTAAATGTCTTGGGATCCTTCATAATCATTTCAGTCAGGGCTTGGAAAAAAAATTAATTGTTGCTCATAAAGAGAAACGCTTATGGGCCCTCAACCTTACTAAGCTTGTGTACAGAGTTATAAATTTATAAACATCATAAAATTATAATGGAAAATTAGTAAAAATGCTATTTGAAATTGTTTTGCACCTTGCTTGCAAAATTCTTTCCATAAAAGAGAGAGAGAAAACATGGTTCTGTGAGTTTTTCTGAGACATGTAGATCCCTCATGTATCTATAGGYTGAGATCATGATAATTTGGGGAACAGAGAGGTGAGGACTGTCTGAGAAGTTTGGTAAAGGGCTACGAATGTTTTACTTCCTGATCGCAAATACAGTTCAGTAGTAATCGAAAGCTGGAAACATTTGATACCCAATGTGGAATGAGGTGGTACGTTCAGTTCAGGATCTGGCTGTCCAATATAAATACAAAATGAGGATGGATTTGAGGGTGTGCAGAGCCTTATAAGCATCTCCTCTGGATAGCAGATGGGTGTGTGTTCATGTATGTCCTGCACACACAGGTATCTGCGAGCTGCTCGAGCGAAAAAGTACTTCCCCAAAAGGGGAACCGAAGACGTCTAAATTGATTTTATTCAGCCAGATGTATATAACCTTTTTATCTGCTTCCTGGGAACAGATGAGTACTCAAGGTTTACTAGTTTATGCAACAGAAATATCTAAGCCACATRCAGTCATGGATTCTGACGTTTAAAATTGGTTCTTAAACAGCAGAAGGGAGAGTGTGGTGGCATACAAAAATTTCACACAGAAGCAGGCTGCATAATGTTTAATGATGAATGAAATGTGTGAATGTCATGATTTGACACCTTTAGATTAAATTCCTTAGAAAATACTTATTATGCCATTACTTGCCACTGATATAACATTATAAATATAATAATATAATAAAATAATATAGTAAATAATATAAGAAATATTTTATAAATATAAACATATATAAAGGTATGTACAGGCCTGCACATGCGTCAGTATATTTCTTTGTAAATATGCAAAATCAAACTTCCAGAAGTCTTATGGCTCATAAGCTGTAAGGGAAAGACCCTCTTGGAGTGCAGATAGTTGTGTGAGTTTTGAAATTTCCTGCTAAAAAGCCTCTAAATTAAACTTAAACATGCTGGGAGAAGAAAAATACCCTGAACCGTAGTCACAAACTTTCACCTTCTTCCTTTGTGAATCACGGTCCCAGTAGCACCTAGCAATCCTTCTGGATTCGTTATGGTCTGTTGTCCCTGTCTAGTTTCAAAATGTGCATTATCCTACATGGGAAGGATCCTTCCCAGATAAAAGAGAAGCAGAAATGCTCCTCACTGTTACAGCTCCGGCAGAAAATATTTTAAATGCCAGGTAACGGTTTTGAAGAAATTCTAAAGAAAGGAAATCCTTTAACACTTTGAATTGGCTAAAATATTTACTACATTAGGGGTTAATACCTTGGCAGTAGATGGTTTTCGGGAGAGAATATAAGTACTACACGAGTCACTTGCTGTTTCTAATGTTATTTGACATTTATGTCACACATATGACACAATGACATTATGAAAGGTCACACAAGCTTTGTGGTGAAAGTACCGAGCTGTACCTTGGTTGTCAAGTTCCTGGCTCTCCCGCAAACTTCCAGTGTGACTTTGCAAGTCTATTAATCTCTGCCTGTGTCTGTTCTCACACTGCAAAATGGAGAAAATTCTCCATCTGACTCTTGCGTATCTTTTTTGAGCTGCAAGCTTTTAAAACAGGCGTTTTCTTTCAGTTTGTTGTTGCAGCACATTGGGGACTAGATGCAAGCTGGATTTTTGGCACCAAAACAATAATTAAACATTTTCTTAGATTTGTCATGGTTAAACAGAACCATAAATTCTTGTGAGCATGACCAAACCCAAGATGCCTTCCTTCATCTGCTTGCACACGTTAGAGGAATCTGCAGTTTTAACACAAGTTCAAAAAAAAAAAAAAAGTCTATAGGTTAAAATACTATTGAAAACGTCTCTAATGCCTTTTTTTGTTGTGAGTTTGAACACCCCTGATGGCAAATTACACATGATAAATTTGTCAGGAAATTAAAACACTGAACAGTGGAGATCAAAGTGCTATCAGAAGAATCTTTTCTCCAGTGGGCACTAGAGAAAGGATACCTGTGATAATATATAATTTTAATTGGACTGTGTCATGACAGGCTGGCCAGATGCCAATAAAAGGCCTAGGAGAAAAATAATGTGAAAGGGAGGCAAGGTAATGACTATATATCTCTCTTCCCTTTTCCTTCTAAACTGTGACAGTTTTTAATCTCTTTGAAATGTCTTTTTGTTCTAGATTCTCATTTTCTTCTCAAGGTGCAGCACTGTGGTATCTTGTGTGAGCAGTGCGGGGTGCCCCTGGGCGAAGGCTAGGGCTGGGAGGACGGGCAGTGCTCCACGCAGCTGGGGACGGGCGCAAAGGGGCCGCCTGCGAGAGCGAGCTCTGCCGCAGGAGGAATACCCGCTCTGGCATGGGGTGGCTCTCTCCTGGGAGCAAAGGTAGGACTGAATGTCTGTGCGGCAACAGCAAATGCTTTCTGTCTCTCCTCTTAAGCCTCCAGTAGAGTAGGCAACTACCCAAAGGTAGGTGCAACACTTGAATGCAGATGTGCGAATTTGCATGTCTGTGTGGAGGTCACAGTCTTTTTTTAAAAACAACAACAACAACAAAGAAAAAAGAAAAAACACAAACAAAAAATCAAAACAACCATGCATAATCTCTTTAAGGCGCTGATAGTGATAAAGAAATTGAGATGTAAGAGCCCAGGTCCACCTGCCCTGCCTGTTCGTTTGACCCTGCCTGCACCAGTTGCTGGCTCTTCCGAGACCCGCACCTCAAGGACAGGGAGCTAAGCCCAGCCCAGACTTGTAGGGAGGTTAGGTGAGAAAGCAGCAGATTTGTTTGTAGCTCCAGCTCTGGTTTCCTTTCTCGAGTAGCATCTGCAAACCGGTTCCCCCTTACTCCTGTTTTGTAGCCGTTAAACCCCACTCACAGGAGAGATTTTCTGCTGTGCAGTTGTGGATCCAAAGTCCAGCTGATGTTCTCCTGGTGTCAAGTGTGAATTGAGAAAAGATTTTGTTCTCTTCCATTTTTTTTGAACACTCATAGGTCTTGATGCATGTCACTTGATCAGGAACAGCCTGAGAACAAAAATCTTTTTTTTGTGTGTGTGTTTTTCTGCTTTTACACCAATGTAA
Organism: Apteryx rowi; assembly: GCF_003343035.1. NCBI lineage: Eukaryota > Metazoa > Chordata > Aves > Apterygiformes > Apterygidae > Apteryx > Apteryx rowi. The sequence continues at coordinate 3,322,476 of NW_020450905.1, read as the reverse complement.
ACTAATAACTTCAACAAAAAACTATCTGTGAAGTACTGTTTGAGAACATAGTTGTTATATGCTCCATCCTTCAAAGGTCCTGAGAACTCATATTCAGTCCCCCCAAATATGTATACCTGTTGATTCAAAAGTTTGTGCTTTGCTGCTTGTTACCTTGGACCAGGATGAAGTCTTGTGTTTGTAAGTCAAGCGTAACTACTTAATAAGGAACCCTGATACATCAGCCTTTCATTCTGAATGACATCTGTCAGTTTTAAGGAGTGTACCCGGTTCTGTTGGCATTTAGGAAAATGAACAAGTGCACTACTGTTTTGAGGATCTGTTGAACTAAAATAACTTTCAAAAAAAAATCAGATGTTCTGGAGCCTCAGGAAGTTGATTATGGCCTGTAATAAGGTATAAAGAAAGTTTCTAGCTTTTTTTTTTTTTTTTCAAAATATGTGTAATTGTAGTGGTTGCAATATTTTTAATTGATGTGTTTGTTTTGAGCCTCAAAATTAGGCAAACATAACTGGAGGTGCTTAAAATATCATACTGCAGTACAGAGTAATTGGAACAAGGAAAACCACACAGCAGTGACAATAACAACACTTAAATTATTGAAGGGAACTTGTATAAAAATGTTCAGATACATTCCTGTGTTGATTAACATGTGAACCTTTTTTGAAGTATTATCAGAAGTATAACTTTGAGCATTAGAGCCTAAGGCTTGGAGAAGCTGTACTTCACAGGGCCAGCTTCCCCCTTCAGAAGTGCATGTGTTACATGCACTTCTTTTCAAAAAAACAGTGCAATGTTTAGAAAAAGTCAGTGCTCAAGACAAGGGGAAACTCTGTGTGTGTGTGTGCGTGTGCGTGTGCGTGTGCGTGTGTGTGCGTGTATATATTTTGGTACTTATTCAGAGTTTCAGAAGAGCCCCTCACATCAGTTTCTCCTTGTCAGACTCCGATACCAATCTCTCAGATTTCTGATGTGCTTTGTCAAGACCGTGCTGTTAGCTGCTGTTATTTTTAGCTTTTAGCAGTGATCTGTCTTACAGGAATAACTCCTTAAACAGGAGATGCTGTTGACTTTTCTGTCGCAGTGGCCGAGACTGGGGGCTTATGGCCCTGTGCCTCTGTGCTTCCGCTTCGTTTAAGTAGCTATGAACGGTTTGGGCTGGATAATTTCAAACGGCCCTTTTTTTGAACAAAAAGGACAGCTGGCCGGGACCGGCACCGAGGTGCGACCGCTGGTGCTGGCTCCTCCAAAACCAACTCTGCTGGGGGAACGCGCGTGTGGAGCAATTGAGCCTTCGGTCGCTCCTATTAATCCTTTCTTGTTTCTGGCCTTTTTTCTGCCAATGACATCAAAGTTATGCAGGTCTGGTCCCAGAAAGCGGCCTCGCGAGCCGAGATRCCTCCTGCAAGGTACCTGCTGGCCGCTAGTGCACATGGTCTCGGCTCGCTCGCCTGGTCGTTGTTTGCCGTTTGCACAAGACATTTCAAAGCAACCAGTTAACACTGCCTCAAGTTAGGGGCGATTCTCGTGATTTAGGTGCGGTGGGCATGACRCTTATTTTAGAAATGATTTTCTGTGTCAGCGGACTGAGATTGCACAGGAGCAAGTCTTTTAAAAGTTTGTGATAAGGGAGGGATGCAGAAAGGAAGAATCTGATAGCAAACATTGGTCCCAAAAATGAATCTGTAGCAAGGTTATTTTCACTGCTGCACACACTGTCTCTTTACRAAGTGGAACAAAGTCCTTGATCCAAACAAGCTTCTAAGCTTTGAAGAGTTTAAATTTGGGTTGAGCTGTGAATTTTCAGCTGTACCTCTGGTCATGGGTTGACTGGTATGATTACCATGACATCCATCATGGTTACTGACAGATCTGTCACACAGATTCAATTCAAGGAAAATCTACGTTTTCTTTTAAAACTGCAGAAAGCAGAAATTAATATTATAAAAGACTGGTTGCTTTCATCTTCCTGATTTTAACAGTAAGAGCAGAGATGTCTCAATGGATAGAGGCGAGGTGGTTTTTTTCATAATWGGTGATTTATAGAAATACCTTTCCAACAGTGACCTCAGATAAAATGTGAACATATTGTGATTTAATTACTAAAGTCAGCAACAGAGATTTAAAACATATTTTAGGATTTCTAATCTGTGCCACTAAGTTTCCACTGAACTGCATTAATAGGACTGTGCATTGTAATATCTGCCTATCAAAAGGGGATATTTTGCTGTCTTTACCTCAGTTTGGAATACTCTCAGGTTTAATTATCTTACTATAAAATTCTTTGAGATCCACAAATGAAACTGTTTTTGAAAGCATTTTAAAGGATATACAATACCTGGTGAATCATGTAAAACATGATTGTGATGAGACAATTCTTCCATATCCAGCTGTTCAGCAGAATTTATTGTGTTAATCTTGAATGGTTTTGCATTGAATGAATTAGTAAGTTCCTATATATAAAAATTATATATATATATATATATATACATATATATATATATATATATAGTGTGTGTGTGTTTGTGTGCACTAAGAGTAGTGACAGTTTTTTAGAAGACACTCTTGTTGGGAAGATAGGAGTGATAAATTATGGTAAGTATCCGAAAGTCAGTTCTGGTAAGCTAATCTCTAAGAYGAAACTTCAGAATATTTAACTTGCATCTGAATTCACTTCCTGGAAAAGAAAAACATTTTTCATGTTTTATGAAGAGCAAATATAGACTTAAGTTATTTGTGAATTTTGGTAAATGGGGGACTAACTATAAACGCTCACTATATACTAAAAAAGAACCCCCCCGCCCTGGCAAAAAACAGACCAGACTTTACTTCAGCCATCCACTCCCAGTGGAGCTGGCACATGGAAAGCACCTTTGGCCACAGTGGTTAAACCTAAAGAATTCCATTTTTAGATTAAAAATAAATGTATGTTTGGAACACTTTGTGTTCMTGAAATGTTCTTCCTCTACCTTTAGATCTTTATCATCATCTGGCTGCTGTCTCCTACCATCTATTGCCTTGAAATGAGTTTTTTTTTTTCCACCCTACTCCTAAAAATGAACAATCTTGAAAACAAGAACATGAGGATTAAGTTCTTTGAGCAAAAAGTATAACCCCAGTTATATTGTACTTAAGTCCTGTTTAGGTAACTTAGCTAGTGAGTAGGCTTTGATGAGGCTGTTTGCACAGGCAAAGATTTAGCCTAAAATACTTGAAAGCAACTTGGCAGAAGAGATGTCAAGGCTTTCCTAAGAAACAGGTTTCTCTGTTTTCAGGCCTTTTTTCCTGACAGGAAAGTAGAGGATTGCTGATATGGACATAACTGATGAAACTGAGTTCAGAAGTTGGCTCTGGTTTGCAGTTTTGYAGCCACTCTCAGTGTTTTTCTTTTTAGCTGGATTCTTTGTTATCTTGTGAGCCAAGACTGCTCCCATTGCTGTACAGTCAAAAGAAAAAGATGAGCCTGGAAAAGCGGTGGGCAGAAATGAAATACACGTGCACTAAGGGTGCATACCTTGCTTGCTGCCCGTAGATCCCACTTCTGCAGAGAGATGCCTGGGGATCAGAAGAAGCAGCTGAGAAGAGAAGCACAACTCCCTGGTAAGCGTTTGATAAATGCGCATCTCGATGGCAGTAAGAGCTCCGAATTGCCCCTGTGGGCAGATCCCTAAGTATCCTACTGGTAAGCGTCACGTCTGAGTAGGAGATGGGGTGCAAACTGGAAACTTTTCAGCATCTCTTCTCTTTTCTTTTCTCTTGGGCTGCCATCACAATAAAACCGAGTGGTTTTTGCTCAGTCACTTGTTTCACRGTGGGCAGAGGCAGGGAGTGGGCAGGAATATCAGGCCAAGGACATCCGTGTCCAACATCCCAAGAGCTGTTTATYCTGGAAATACTCTGCGTCTCTGCTTTTGATGAGATCCCACACTAGCTCCACTGCTTCATATCTCTCTTTATACAGACTATAGCAGAAAGCTGCTGGTGTGTCACTAGTGCTTTAACTGTAGTGGCAAAGTCACCTCCTTCAGACCAGGTAGCAGGGGCTAAGGGCAGAGAGTAGACTGGGAGGTGAGGTCTTCTGACTCTCCAGTCTGAAGGCTTATCTAGTGAATGTCGTTCCTCTTGAAGAGTTTTTTACTTTTTTCTTTTTTTCTATGGGATCTGGATTTCCTCAGCTCCAAAAACCAGAGGTAAAAACCTGGAATATTTTCTTGCTGGAGAAATGTTCAGTATCTATAGTRAGGGAAAACTTCAGCATGAAGCATTTAAAGTTTGGGACAGGAGTATGCTCATTTCAAGTAAGTGATGATAATACAGCACTGCATCAAAAAAAAAAAAAAAAGCTCTGTTTTTATTGACTTCATGGTATTTTTTCAACGTGAAAATCCTTAATATCATTATGATGCTCATACTGTTTCATTTCCAAATTATCCAATTTGAAAGACGTTAAGAATACTACATCCTTTGCCAGTGACAATATTACAACATTCCTGATGCAAAATTGACAATGTAGTTCGCTCCAAGGGCAGATAGCAATATGTTGTAAAAACCCTGAGTTTCACCATGTGGTGTTATCACTGCTGTGGGTCTCGCTGGCTGCTGTCCCTGCCTCTCTAAGGTGAGAGAAACCTTGACACTGGATAAGGCAAATGCAAATGTAAAAGAAAAAAAAGCAAGAAAAAAATCCAAACAAATAAAATGCCCCAAAGCCCAGCATATTTGTTTAGTGATTCTATTTTAGATTTGTGCTCACTTCATATATTTTAATTGGTTGTGATTATTTCTGTAACTGGCTGCCTATAGTGGCTGCTTCACCAGCATCTTTTGAAATGTAACTGTGCAAAACCAAATCCCAAAGTGAGCTGTCCTTGACCTGCAGACTGTTGACCCTGAAGCTTCCTAGCTTGCCTTTCCTTCTGTCAATATAATCATGCAGTTTGGGTGAAAAGCAAGGGTGGCCAAATGCATCCCCAGGACTAAAACCCAAAGCTTGTGTGGTACTGAGTCCTCACAACTTCCTGCAGGATATGCAGCACCTTTGCCAGTAGTAGTCATCATTTTGCAACATCAGGCACCAAAAGTGGATATATTCACTGTGGTCTACAGCGGCCCTGGTGGCCTGAGGTTGTGACAGGTTCTGAGCCATAGACTTTGCTGTCTGCCTGACCAGCTTAAAGAAATGTCTTGTATCATCAGCAGTCAAACCAAGAAGAGAGGGAAGGCTTTCAGGAGAAGTGGAGAAGCAACAAAAGACCCTAATTATTYGGAGTGGGTGTCATAGAGACAGTTCTTGTGTTTTTCTGGGAAAAGTTAAAATGCTGGTTTCAGTCTTCTAGTGTTGGTAATTTCACTCTTCTAGTGAAGGTAATTTCAGCATCTGTTTTGTCTCCATTCTTTACAAAAGCGCATGCTTCTCTTCTCTCCACCTCTCATCATTCATTCATCCACACATATACTATCCCCCCAGGCAATTTGTCCCTCTCACACGTCTTTTCTGCTCATTCCTTCTTTATTTTTACTCATCACACAACTAATAAGAGTAGTGTAAAAGACAATGTGCAGAGCAGAGGCATTTTAGATATCCCAGACTACTTCCATGTATCCGCTAGATGAATTTTTCACATATTTTTAAAGTCATATTTCCAGCTGTCAGGATGAGATATGCAGCTCTCATAATACTCCCCATCTCCTTGATGCAAATGCTGTAGCTGTGGAGTGGTAGGGCGAGGGACTCTGGTTAAGAGGCCAGGTTGATATCTTAGGTAGAAGAGGACTTAAGTCCAAAAGAAAGCCAGATACCCTTTTTCTCAATGATACCTATTTGAATGTAATRCAGTGAAATATACAGTCCATGTTGCAGTGATACCCTTCTCCAGTCCTGGAATACTCAGGAGGTCCTTCACATCCATGTTATAGTTGGGAGACCTGAGGAATGTAAAGTTACAGTGACACTTCCTCTCTTTATGAGTAGATGAAGGTYGAATAATAGCTTTCTCACCAAATAAGAATATAACTGTGTGATGTGGAGATACTCTATAGCAGGTGGACTGTGTGCATTGTGGAACATTTTGGCTTTGCATTTTTTTTTTCTGGAGCARATGATCTTTTTTAAAAAAGCATGAATATGGTAAAAAGTGCATAGATTGGTAAAATAACTCACAGAAGGGGGAGAGCATGCAGAATATGTTATCTACTGCAGCAGTCATTACTATAACAGATTTTAAAGAATGGACAATTGATATTCTGATGCACTTTCCTGTTGAGGAGTTAGGAGTAATCTGTTCCCCATCAACCTCAGTAATGTAGACTTCATTTACTCAGATTTTTCATGAAATACAGTAATAGTAGGAGAATTTGGCCCCAAGTATCTTTTCATAGGGAATGCGCTGTTCTGGGCCCCAAACTTTCAGCTGCTGTGAGATAACTTACAGTCATTCTGCCTCTGTAGTCAAATGCAGTGATATGTATCTCTGCAGTAATGTAGTTGTGCATACCTCTGAGCAAAATACACTGGGAAGTGAAATGAGTATAAAGTACCAAAGGCAAATTCCTGGGAGCTCAGCAAATACAATATGTATCTAGTCAGGAAATAAATATTCAAGAAGTGGCAGAAACAATCAATATGGATGACCAGGGAAATACAGGAGGAAATCAAGGCCAGGAGTAATGCAGGGAAGACATCTATAATTTATTTATTTATTTTTAAATGTTTTGCCAAGAAAATCCCACTGAGAGCTAACATCTCATTTCCAAGAAATCCCCTGGGATAAATYAGAAGTGTTAGCTCTGAAAGAGAAGGTATAGGAGGCAAAAGAAAAAAGGTAGGGAAATGATCAAGAAAGCTGAGATTGAAAATGAAAGAAAAATTATGCAGGACATGAATATGAATAATAAATGGTTATACAAATGTAAAGTATAAGGAGTAAGAGGTTGATGAGAGAGACTGCAGGCCCTGTGGGGAAATACTGAAAGGAAACTTATGTCAGAAGATGTGGATATTTCTATGAAACAGAATGACTTTAAATCAGTGTTCACTAGGCAGATTGGCAGGGCAGCTTGGAGGAGAGGAAGAATGAATAAGAAATATGCTTTTAAGTGGCTTGCTGAGCAATTAGGAAGGTAACTTCCATACAGCTTTAAAATTTCAAGTAGTAGCAAGTGATGAAAACAGACGACRTTGGATAACTTACTGAAAGATTTTGTTTTTGTCTTGCCTGTAAGTAGAAATAGTCATGAACAAAACTCCAGCTCTAGGAACGTCTGTACCTCAAGCGGAACTAAAATTTTCACATATGATGTGATGGTGGAGACCAGGGAAGGTGTTATCATCTGGATTCAAATGAAGAATTCAGGGCAAGTGGATTATTTCTTAGATACAGCTCATTTTAAAAATAAGTTTGGAGCTGGGCTGATAGAATATAGGATCTGTGGAATGTTGGCAGTGGGGATAAAGAAGGATTTGATTCAAACCTCTAGACTGAAACTACCAGTAGTTGCTGTGTTTCTCCTACAACTACAGCAGCACAGCATTATATGTGTTTTTCTAATGTTCCTGTAAGATGGATGGGCCTCAATCTTGTGTAAGTGTTGTCTTAAGACTGTAAAAGAGAATATAGAAAAAAGGTGAAATTGTTGAGTTTAGAGTTTTTTTTAGGTGCGGTACAAGCAAGGCCACACTCAAAGATTAGGATTTCTTGTATGTACGGAGTTGAAGTTAGATGCTTGAAATTAAATACCAAAATTGGTATGTCAGCACTGAGGTTGGCTAAACTTCAGATATATACTTCACAGGTACAAGATGCAGAAGTTATTTAGGTCTGCTGGTTGTACTACATTCAAATAAATGCAGCCATATTATTTAGGTGCCTAATACAGATGCACAAATCAATTTATAGTCATACTTTAAAAGTACACTAGTCCATGTATTTGCAATATGAGAGATAAAATAGCTGGTGTCGGTGGCTTTGCTCTTTATTTGCTTTTCCTGTTGCTTATAGTTTCTAGAATTGATCATTTTCTGAAGGATTTTGAAATATAAAAACTTGGTCTCATTCTATATCATAATATCCCTGTGCACATGATTTTCTCTGAAAGAAAAGTGGGATGGTAGATGTGGTTAAATATATGTTTTCAGGTTAGTTAAAATATTTTATTATAGGGGAAAAGAGTTTCAGATTCAACTTCATTTTTCATTATATAGACATGTACACAGAAATTTAAGTGAAAATTTGTCATAAATCAATCCTTTGTCTTTTAAAACTTTCAGAGAATATTCTGTGGTTGCACGTTCCCTGTCTTCTCTCAAAAGTAAAATTTTGACTCTGTCTTGATTTTACCAAGCAGTTTAACTTTGGAATATCATATTTCTCTATAATAAGATTTAATCAAAATAGAACCATTTGGTTCTTACAGATTTCTTCTTAATCTTTAAAGCTTTGACATGTTACAGATTGCTGATTTGCTATAGAATCTGAACTCTTGAAAACTTTCAATTCTTGGGAGAGAGATTGCCCAAGAGAGTAATTTAACTGCCAACTTTGTGATTATAATTATGATCCACCAAGAATAACAGATTCATTATCTGCTAATTCAAGATAAATAAGATTTCTTTTAGTTCTAATGATGATCTTTAATGTTGGAACTTTTTTTTCCCTCCATTTTCCCTGGGGAGTGTGCCTGTGAATGTTTGTGTGTGTGTGGGAGAAGGAAAAAGAGAGATTCCCCTAGTCATAATTGGTTATCATTTGCACATAAATTCATTGTAATGTAATGCTTATAGTTAGTGAAAGATTAAAGGATAAATGGGAGAACTGCAATGTACGCATGTAACCTTTTAATTAGGAAAGATTTGAGCCACTAATTAGAATAAAGTTAGGGAATAGCTGGACAGATACAGACTGGTCGGAAAGTCAGTGTGGGTTAATGAAAGGGAGGTCATGCTTCACCTATCCAATTAACTTCTCTGAGAAGGAGAGATGGTCAATGAGACTTGACAGGGGTAAAGAAAAAAATATAATGTATTATGACTTCAAGAGGGCTTTGTGACACAATACCACCCAAAAGGCAAGTACCTTTCATTAGTCACTCTGGGATTGACGGTGGAATTAGTCATCGGACACAGAAGAGCTTGGGAGCTCGCATCACACTAAGTAGCAAACTGCTGCTCGCTGGTTAATGAGAAGTGATGAATGAAGARCTGCAGAACCGGGTCCTGTCCAGGTCAGCTTTCGGCACAGGAGTGAGAATTACAAGCAGTGCAGACAAGGAAGTATTAACGCTTGCAGTAAACAGTAATTTCGGCCTAGACAATACTCATCAGTGAGCTAAAAGGCCCTGGGTAAATTGAAGTCTAATTAAACAGTAGCTCATTTTGCTAACATAATGAACTGTAAACTAACAAAAATTGTGTGCTTAAAAAAGGGGGGGAGGGGGAAAGAGTCATTTTTCTTAAATGATCTCAAGCTACCAGTCACGTTGGATCAGAAAAGCATTAAAGAAGAGCCATCTGAACTGGAACTTTAGAGGTGTTCAGCCCCGATAAGAGTGGCTCTTAATGGTTGTGTGCCATGAAACAGAAAGAATACATTTAAAAGGTTGCACAGCATTTGGATTGCAGGGCTCCAGGAAATACTCAAAAACTGCAGAACATGGAGAAATTGGGTTAATGMCGTTTTTGAGATTAGCTTAGGGTACAGGCAGACACAGGATTTATGCTTGTCGTTAGACTGTCATGCAGCTCTTGAGATGGTCAAGGATGGTTGCCTCCCCTTGGATAAATGGAGAACCCCTCTTCTGAGGAGAAGAGAGGATACTGAAAAATATGGTGCAATTAATGTTGCCATTAATATGTGCAAATTAGGGGGGGAATTTTTCTAAGCAATCACCGTTGATTTTTCTATGGTCCCTATTGGAAGTCAATAGTAAAATTCCATTTGACTTTTAATGGGAGAAAGGGAGACAGTACTGAATACTTCCGAAGATCCTACGCTAAKGCCTTTCCTCTGCCTTTGGCCATATATATGCAAAACTCTGTTGATTGATTTCAGTGAGAGTTATGCATAAGTAATCAAGGGCAAAATTGGCTACAAAACCTATAAATGAGATGTAGACCTGGGGAAAAAATAGAAACCTCAGTTTGAGATTCCTCTGTGAGTTTTTTTATTAAAGACACCAATACATACAGTATCCAAAGAGGTTAATAACTGTAAAGTGAAATGTATACAAGGTAGTATTTCTGTACTTTGTCCAAGTTGCTGAAAAAGTTGCATCCCTAAATGAAGCCCTTCAGCATCCACATCATCCTCATGTAGTAGCTAGTCCTCCTTTCATTTTTGCATGGCAAAAATGTATTCCAGTAAGTCATGCTTAGCTTGGCTGGAGGATGAGCACATTGATCTTTGGATAGCCCAAGAAGCATGTTTTGAGGCTTTGTAAAGTAAAAATGATTATCTGTTCTGCTGTGGAGTAAGTAGCCCTGTAGTATGACCTCTCGGTTCGAGTAGCTCACTATTGTGTCTTAATTGACTTGGGCTCTGGAAACTTAATGAAATAAAATATTTTTATCAGAAAAAGTATTGTGTATTGCACGGCCTGGATACAGAATTTCTAGATGTAGCAAAGTCCATGGAGAGCTTATTACCACCAGGTCTGAAAGCAAAGCTTGAAGCATTTTAATTGAATCCTACAGAGACTTGGTATGCTTCTGTTTCTCAGTTCAGTGAAGACATCTCATTTCTTAAGTGATATTTTTCTCTTCAAGTAATCTTCAAGTAATCAAGTAATTACTAGGCTAGTTTCTCTCTCTCTCTCTCTCTCTCTCTCTCTCTCTCTCTCTCTCGCATCCTGATTTCCTGCTGTGCAGGTCATTTCTCCCATCTGTGCCTAGCCTAGTGCCCCAGCTAGTTCTCTAGCGAGGCCTAAAGTGTGACCGAAGCCCTGAGTGTTCAGCTTGGCCTTTATTTTGGAAAGCATGTGTTTTGTACTTAAAGCACTCAGAAAAACACAGGTTAATACCTGAAACAAATTTAGAGGCATGATTCATCTATTAGATTGGACTCTCRGAGAAAGAGGCTTTTATTCAAAATCTGAAGCATGTATAAAGTCCCTGAAGAATTACTGAAGAGCTTGATTTATACGAGGCAAGGGCCAAATGGTGATAGAACTGTAGTGTCATAACTAACACATGCAGTTCCCCAAAAGTATTGATTAATGTTCAGAAATTGGTCTGACAACAAAACTAATATCACTGGCTTTTTGTTCTGTAAAATAGCATTCCACTAGTAGGACTATAGAATTTTGCACTATGTTGGGGACTGTTTTAGCATAAATAATACTTAGTATAGGCAAGACATTATTATAAATCTATAAATCTATTTCTCTAGACAATTATTGGGGCTCAAAAGCTTTTATGTTGCATAGTTTAGAACCAGTTTCTGATTCTCAGTTGCACTACCATACATCAAAAATAACTCTGCTGCTTTCCATGGTGCTGGTGTGGGTCTAAACTGCTGTAAATAAGAAAATGATTCTCAGTGTTCAGATCTGGAATAGTTTTTGCTTTAGGTACATTGTGTTATAATGAGCTGAACATAATTTTACAAATATTAACATATTTAAGATTTTTTTTCTAGTGCATAGTAATGATTTTCAAATTAATTATGGAAGATGCAAATTATCCAACAATAATACTTCCACTTCTGGTTAGGCTGATGCAGTGTGTGACCTTGAAAACCTCAGAATGCTCTATATATCAAGAACACACTTTTTTAATTTAAATGAAACATGAAGGCATATAAACTAATTCTGGATTAAAAGGCCTGTCAAACTACAGCTGTACAATCTTAAGTCTGTGTTTATAAAAGCAAGAAAATTAACWTTGCCAATGGAGTTCTGCACTTGCCCATATGGGCAAGGCTGCCCAAACTCTGTGTGGGTTTCCAGGCTAACCAGAGTACTATAACAGGCCCTGATACAATCCCACTCAAGTGAATGAAAAAATTCAGACAGCCAAGGACCTGCTCTCCTGTACTTGGCAAAAAATCTTAAGGTTGGATTTTAAAATTGCTTCTTAATTCTAGATTAGTTTACGATTATTAGATATTCAGTTAAAAAAAAAGGGGGGGGACTGAAATGAGCGCGTCTCTGTAAAAACGTCTTCTATTCAAGTAGCTTTTTTAGCAGCGGTTTGCTATCAGAATCCAGTAATATCTAAGCATACCATTAGATTTCCAGGAGGGTCAGTAACAGAATGAATGGCACACTGGGAGAAGCCATTGAACGTAACCTTGGGCAGCAATTTCCAGGAATCTTTTTCTACTGTTGCCTAATGTCTGTTAAGTTTGTAGACCTCTTTGGTTTTTTTTTTTTTTTTTTTGGCTCCGTTTTAAGTTGAAAACCCAACATTTCAATAGAAATAATTTAGGTGTGGTGAGGAATTTCTGGAGAAGGCAAGTGTTCATTGGAAAATATTGTCAAAATTCAGGCTTCTGGTGGAAATGCACCAATTTTGATTAAACTTTRGTTGGGAAAGGCTTTCTGGAACCAGGACTGATTTTCATCAGTCAAGTATGGCTTCCCCCCCCCCCCCCCTTTTTTCTCCTCATTTTTGGCTCTGCCTTTCTTTTCTCTCCCTTTTATTTCTCCCCCCCCCCCCCCCCCCTTTCTTTTTTCCCTGATTTGTCATTTGCCCAGCTGGTTAAGATACATGTCAAATGTGGGAAATCTGCTTTATAGTTCCTGGGCTGAGAGGAATCAAAAATTTGAATATGAGTTTTCTAGTGGCCCAGGCAAATCCACCTATCAAGCTGCTAGTTATAAAGAGAGGTCTTTTTTTCTTCGTTTTCTCTCTTGCCCTTGCACRCACGTGCTCTCTCTCTCTCTTTTTTGTTTTTTTTTGTTTCAGCTTCTTTCCAAGCTCTGTAGATAAGTTGTTCCCTGTACAGAGGAGGAAAAGGTGTCAGCAAATGAATTAGATATCTAACTTACTATGTCTTAAAGTGTTGTGGTGGTTACTATTGACAAAYAATTCAGACTGATCTGGGAGATAAGGACTTAGGGATTGTGTTTCTAGCAATCTGATGACCTCAGTACAAATTTATGCAAGATAGGGAAAGCAAATCTTGGTAACTTTACATTTGATGAATAACTTTAGGCATTCAAAACTTACCTAATATATAGAGGATGGAGTCTTAAAGCCTGCTTAGACTGCTGGTCACCGTCCTGGCTTTGCCGAAAAAAGGTGTTATAATAGAATTTGCCTAACAGCAATTGCTATATCTCAAAGTTGTGTTGTTATGGCAAAATTAGTCTCTGAACACTGGAGATCTGATAGTACGTGATCCTTTTTTTTTATAYGTATTATGATTTTCTTATCTGGCCCAAATATTCTGTGCTGCTGCTTTTTGTTAAGGTCTTCTGGGAATTTCCAGTCTTGCACATATTCTTAAAGAAGACTAGAACTTGCATTAGGCATGAATGTACAAATAACAATGCACATGCTACTTTCTATTTTAAGTAAGTTACTAGAGTTAATAAGGCTTATAAATTATCTAACGCTTCCAGTTTTTGCTGACTGCACTATCTGTCATCAGGGATTTTGCTGGAGTTACAGCTGAAAATTGTTAATTATAACTTCTGTTTGCTTTTTACCTTTTACTACAGATAAGCCTTTTTTTTTCTTTTTTTCTTTTTCCCCCCCAAACCATTCAATTAGTTTTTGGTCTTTAATCAGTGTTTGTTGTATGAAGATTGAGTCTGGTATAAAGGAAGTGCATTCTTTGAGTTTTCCAAAATCTACTTTTACTAACGCTAAGGTCACTGCTTATGTAGGAGAAGATTCTTACAGATGTATTTGGGTTTTATGAGAAAGAGGATGATGCTTACAGTCTTTCTCTCACRGTTGTTGAGATCATTGGACATTTTTAAAATTGAACTGAAAGTAGAATTCTTCAGGAAGCAATTATTAACTTTTTTAGTCTTAGCATTTGATCAATGTTTAGATCTAGCTGGCTAAATATTTAGCAGATCAAAGTTTTTTTTCCTTTTTTATTTTATTTTRTTTTTTCTTAATCCTCATCAAACCCAGAAGTATTTGAAATCTCATGAGGAAGTTTGTTCTCAAGATGTTTTTCATGTGCATTTTATACACTGAAGTGGCTGGAATCAAGAGACTAAGAAGTTAGAGGCTGGATATTTATGTGGATAACAAGAAAAATGRGAGTTACACTTCAGGCTAATGGAAATGCTGGATGTGATGTTAAACACCATGCTTTTAATGCTTCAGCTGATCTCGGAGATAAAGACGTGTGGGATACATTGGTTCAAGTCATCTGCTGAGATATGAGCTTCATGGTGTGCCTTTGCTATGAGCATTGTTGGTGCCAAAGCTGGACTGCACGGTCCATAGGTCTTTGTCCACCACAGCGTGGCTTAGTGTCTGCCCTTTCACTGAGAAAAATCAATGTTTTGTGTTGTGGATCAGGCTGACTCTCCAGTGAGAAAAGAGGCCTCTAGAAGAAAGAGTAATACACACATTTATTAGTCAAGAGTGTGATCCTAACAATGTTAACAAGTCTAGAAAAATGACAGCATGTACAGTGCAGAAAAGCCTCCTCTTCAGCATTAAGTCTGACTTTCTGAAGCTTTCTGGACTGTGGTTGGTACTATATATTCAGCTACTGCGTTAAAGTACAGCCGTAACATTGCTATGACTTATGATCTTCTCAGTAGTAATACTGTCGCAGGAGTCACGATGGGGTTGGAGTGGTCAGAACATGTTCCCAAAGATCAGGGCTTGTCAACGAAACTCACTAACACTGTGGAAATCTGTCTTCTGTTCTCTTTTTATGCAATTGAATCATTGCTACAATGCATGTTTCCTAGGAGCCTCCTACAAATAATTCAGCTCTAATTGTTCCACATGGCACTCCCTCAGATTGCTTTTCTTGGCCTGATTATAAACAGGAAGAAATCACATTTGCATCTGAAGAGTCATCATCTTGCTTTTTTTCCCCTCTGATATTCTTTGCATAAACATCCTTCCGTGCCATTGGTTATCAGTAACAAAACCCGTTTTGTTTTTCTGGAATTTCTGTGCATGCTCCAGCCTGTGTTTATGTTCTCATTTTTTCCTATTCAGAAGCAGTCTCTGCTTACTGTACATCTGTTGTGAAACAAAAGATGACAAAGTGGCTTATGTATCAGTTTGATTTATAGATAAAGACTTAAATGATAACATGGTAAAGCAGACAAAACCTGCAAAAAACCCCCCCAAAAAACTGGCAGATGAGATGCATTAAATGAAAGAGCGGCTATAAACAGCTCGGATGACGTGTGTGTACCAGCTTTGTCATCAGGATACATGAGTTTCAGTGGGGAGGCTTCTATAATAAGACGTGTGCAAGCTGCTGACTTGAAGAAAGACTTTTTTTTTTTCTTCCAACTGAGGAGACATTTGCAGGAGTCTGTGAAGTAAAATCTCTGTAGCAAATCCTAGGAATTTGTTTCTTTTTGTGTCTATGCAATGTAAGTAGGAACATGACAAGATCCTCCCCACCTCTCCTTTAGGAAGACAGGCTTTGTTTGGTGCTCAGTGCTTGGGTGGGATCCTGAAGTACAGTGAGAGGCCRTGTGTGTTTGTTCTCCGCTTCTCTTTGATGTTGTGGAGCTGCTGATCAAGGCAGGCACCTCTGCCTCTCCCCATCACGCGTGAAGATGTGAAGTCTTTTCTTACCAAGCAGGTAAGGGAGGCTCCTGGATCTGGTTCCCTTTTCTGGCAGATAGATACCTCTCCACTCCTCTGCAGGGTTGGAAATGAGTTTAGCGGAAACTATCACAACATATTTCAGGTATTGGAAGGCTGCTATTAGGTCCCCCCCACCCTTCCCAATTGCCTTTTCTTCTCCAGCCTGAACAAGCCCATTTCCCTCAACCTTTCCTCACAGGGCTCCAGCCCCTGGACCATTTTACTGGTCCTCTGCTGAACTCACTCCGGTTGTGAATATGTTACTTATCTTCTGGAAGTGTGGTGAAAATCTCCACAACACGGTGTTCTCTCATGTATGTTTAGATGGGTTTACCTCGCAAATCTGAGCTCAGATGGTGACCATCCAAGTAAAGCCACACCAGTGGCCCTTAGTTAATTTTTGTGCATGAATTATCATCACTTCAGGTCAGATGCTACACTAGTAYATTTTGGAAAATGGCAACTTGTCCATTTTGAGCAAAAGGTTTGCAAGTAGTGACTGGTTACTGATTTTCCTGCACATCCGGTAAACAGGTAAGTATTACCTTCACATTGCAGGTGAAGAAACTGGAAGCAGGTAAGTGACAGATGAGTAGATAGCTACAGAGGTGGTCTGAATCAGAGCTAGAATGACAGCCTGGTCATTCAGTGTCCTTACTACTGCAATCAAACCACTGGACTCCTCTCTCTTAAAGATCAGTTTGTTACACGTTCACAGYAATTTTAATTGCTGAAGTCTAACTCCACGGTAGACTATCACATCTAAAGGAAGTGGTCAGATGTCCTCTATCCAGTATTCACATGCTCTCAGCCTTACTTTGCTGCCGGCACACCTTGAAAGCATGTAATTCCCTAGGCATTTGTTCAGCCTGTTCAGGACCACCCGTTTCATCCTGGTGGCAGACAGGCTTACCGTAAAGGCTCACCCCTTTAAGGGACTCACGAGCCAGTTGTTCTTTTCCCTGCATCACCCACAGGGTAGTGGAGGAGGTATTATTTGTGCCCGTCAGAAGGCATTGCTAGGAAATCATGGATAATGCATGGATGATACTGCTGAGCATACCTGTGCTTTCTTCTTTGAGGCTGGCTCTGCAAAGGCCRGCACAGCTCCAACAGCACTTTTTGGCTTTGTTTGAAGGGGGCAGGCAGCCTGGATCTGGGCCTGTTTTATGTAAGATCTCTCCTGTCTGCCCTGCGTATCCCAGCGTTCACGTTTCTGGAGCGCACTGCCTCTGGTGCAGCGTTGGATCCGGAGGCCTTACTGACCCGGGTCAGTGCCCTGAAAGCAGCTTAGCCGTGCTCGTACAGCACCTGTCTCAGCTGGTGACCGCAGATCTGAGCGGGCTCTAGGGGAGTCGGGCCTGTTCTTTGCATTCGTGATGGGCTTAACAACCTGGAGAGAGGATGACTGGGTAACTGGGAACTGGCTGCGTGTTGATTAGGCCACAGGGAAAGAGAGGCCTTGTAGCCCTGCTGTTGTAGCACTCATCTGGAAGACAACAGGATCTTGTGTCTCTTCCAGTGAACGTGGAAATATTTCCTG
Source organism: Apteryx rowi (assembly GCF_003343035.1). NCBI lineage: Eukaryota > Metazoa > Chordata > Aves > Apterygiformes > Apterygidae > Apteryx > Apteryx rowi. The sequence continues at coordinate 3,305,191 of NW_020450905.1, read as the reverse complement.
CAGGGAGGGATAGGAGCAGCTGCTGCCACTTTTTTGACTGCAGGAAAYTGCACCCAACCTGAAGTGCTGAACTCCATGGGAAGGCACATAGTGGTGAATTTCTAGCGGAAGCAGAACCGAAATCCGAGTGGGACATCATCCCTCTCCTCAGCATTTCTTGATGTTAGTGCAAAGCAATTTGCCATCCTTACTGCTACCTGCATCCCATTCTCCAGTATTCCTCCCTTTTCCATTCCTTTTTCCATGCACCATAATAAGTAGCCTAAGGATCTAGCTCCAGGCACCGAAACCTTTGCTATTGCAATGCTGAGCCTAAGTTTCCTATGTGGTTCTAGTCTGCAGTGCGTCATCCTCAGGTGTGTGATCTAGAAACTTAGATTATTTCCATTTTACACATATTGAACTAAAGTTTGGATATTGTACTAGTGAGGCCTCATCAAACTTGGGCATTTCTTCCGTCCGATCCTGAGAACAACGTCTGAAAATGGCAGAATGCGGCGGAAGCTTTGCTGGTCAGACAGCCTCAAGGACAAGATTTACTAATGTTGTCTAAGCAACCCAAGCGGCCTGTTTGAATGGGCAGTTTTGCAAGCATGGCATAATCTGATAGAAATTGCTGGTATTTACCATCAGAAAAAAGCCTATACAGTGAGCAAGCTTCCATCTGCTTGTATTTTCTCCATAGCTGTGATAGCCTAGCTGATTTTTTTTCTTCTTTTTCTGTCTTGCTGTGGCAAGTGTATGTCCCAAATGGGATTAGAGTCCTATTGTGCTGTGCTGTGCATTACTGCATAGCACAAGAAAGTCCCTCTCCTAAACAGCTTATTTTAAGAGATGARGTAGGCACGTGGTGGGGGAAAAGGAAATAGAAACAGAAGTAAATTATTTGCTCAGGAATATTGGTTTTAGTTGGTCCCCCTGCCCTCTCCCCTTATAGCCACACTATTTGTAGAAAGATGAAGGAGAGAGGGAATCTGAAGTGAATCCCCTTGCTGGGTGTTTGAGCCCAGTAAGTCAGCAGAAATGGAGACATTCTTTGTCTCTCCCTTCGTGTCTAAAATAATCAAATGATGCTAGAAAGGGAAGCACGCAGCTGTACTGATGGGAACCCTCGTACTGGAGTTTGAGCAGGGAATATTTGAAGCGAGTAGAATATTTGATGTTTAAAAGGAAGAGTAAACGTGAAAAATCTTTCTTTTTATGTTCTATGGTTTTAGGCAGAGAGAGAGAATTTAATTGCATCTCCTTCATTCTATTCTTTGGTAGTTTTCCTTTAATGACATTTTGTTGTCTTTGCATTTCTCAGAATTACCACAGAAAGAAACTTCTATTATTTGAAAATATCTTTTTGTTATCTGCTATTTTATACAGAATGCTATTTAAAAGTAGTTAGAAAATATGACTTTGGAATATATTAAAAAAGAGACAGGAAAAGTAAGTGTCATTCAGCAATTTTAAGAAGATAATATACCATTTTTTCCCTTCTCTTTTATTCTGTGGAGCACACTAATCATCCTAAACAGTGAATAACTGTCTTCTATTTTTCCTGTAGATCCTTTTGAATTGTTTTCTTAGTTACTTGTAAGTGCTTTGCAGAAGCAATGGCAAGTAGAGTTTCTCAAATAAGAGTGCTCTGGACTACTGGCTCAGAAGGTGACAGCAGAAGTTCACGCACACGCAAGCATGCACCAAAAAACACCCAGAAGCAGCCACCACCCCAAGTGGAAGATTTGAGCAGATCACAACAGTTCTGTCTAGTGTGCCAAAATTTGAAGTAACTAGCTTACAGCTTTTTTAGTCTTAGTCTTCCTTCTGCAAACTTCTGTGGCCATCCTCTGTCCCTGTCGGTCACAGGACAGTTTGGGCTGGTGGGAACTTCAGGAGGTCTCCAGTCCAACCTCCTGCTCCAAGCAGGACCAGCTGTGGGGTCGGACCAGCCTGCTCGGAGCTTCGTCCTGTTGAGTTTTGAAACCCCCCAGGGGTTGAGACGGCACAGCCAGCCTGGGCAACCTTTTCACTGCTTGAACATCCTTGTGATGAAAAGTTCTTTCCCTATATCCTGTCTGAAACTCTCCATGCCCAATTTATATTCTGTTGCCCAATGTGAYGAATCTTGGCATAACCAGAATCATGGTTGCAGCTGGTAAAAGGGCTGGGAATTAACTGACTGACTGTATGCTTTGTTTTACTGCTTTTGCTTCCTTGTGCAACACTCTGTTTATAATGTGAGTAGTGATCCCACCTGTCTTAGTTAACAAAACAAAGCCCTTGATAGGTACTAGGTAAAGCACTAGCTAAGCCTGAAATTTTGAAGCTGATTCCCTATTTATAGCTACCCTGAATAAATTGTGATTACTCAGTGAGATATTAATTCTGCTGCCCTAGGGAAAGGAAGAAAGAGGAGGACAGGCAAGTGGGAAATGCATAGTGCTTTACTCTCCTGCTTTATTTGCAAACCAAAGTCAAAGGMCTGCTAATTAGTGTTGAGGGTTATTGTGTATTGCCCGTCAGAGGTACCCTTCCTGTATTTTGCAGGTGCTTTCTGTAATTAAAACCTGCAAAAATAAAGACATCACTCAAATGTCCCTTTTCCTGCAGAATGATCATGACAAACTTTAGCAGCTGTGGGGCAAAGTGGTATGCAAGCAATGACAACATCCTTGTAAGGGAACCTCTGCGGGCTTCCATGTGGCACTTGTTAAGCAAGTGGCTGAAGTGGTATTTCTCAAGGATGAGGAATTTTAAAAGTGTGCAGGGCAATAATGTGCCACCAGCCCACTGCAATTATGTAACATAGGCAGAACTCAAACAAAACAGCTCATTAAGGAACTGAACAAAAATCTGTTTCCTCCAGTTGTTTCTGGAGAAAATGATCTGAAATATTTAAATATTTTTGCACTTCMTGCATGTATGCCTTTTGACTCATAGTGTTGGAGGTACTTCTTTTATTAGTACTTTTACAGCCACTTCTCTTTCTCCAATGGTTTGAAACTGTCCTAATATTAAGGAAAAAGGTGGGATTAACATCAGCACAACTGATCTGTCACTAGTATAGGCATATATCTTCATTTGCATTTGCATATTGCAAAGATGTGTTTAATGGAATACTGCAAGATAATTATTATTAACTCTCCAACCTTACAAATAGCTATGAAATATGCTTATGACTCTACTTAATTTCACAGGCTGTGACTTGTCCCAGCAAAATCAGCAAATCTAATCATTGTAAATAGAATCAAGCACATGTGAAAGCCTTTTCAGGATCAGAGCCAATAAAGGGAAAAGTGTGGTGCGGCTGGCTGTAAAATTAGGAGTGCTGGAWCTGCTGCTGGGCCCCTGTGCTGAACCTCAGGATCCTAAAACATCTAGCTGGAAAACTGTTGCTCAGCCAGCCTGCCCAGCGGTTCCTGCTTCTGTCAGCACAAATGTTGGAGCAATCTCCTCTGCTCCCAGAGCTGGCTGGCCACTGAGTTGGGCAACCTTGAAAAGTAACTGCTAAGGAAAGGAAGGAGAGGAGAGTAGGTGGTTAGGGACAAGCCAGAAGATACCCCTTGCAAAAAAAGGGTGTATGTATATGTACAGACAGGTTTTGTTTCAACTGAGGAAACTTTGTTTTTTCCCACAAAATGTGAAATACTTTATGGGAAGGAAATTCATTTTTCTGATGAGCTTTGCGTCAGCTGCCAAAGTAAAAGTTAATAGGTATTAGTCACGTCAATCTTCTGCAATGTTGTTGATGCATCTTGGAGATTTTACAAATGTTGACTATCAAATTTTAGATATATAATTTTATCAAATTATATATGAAAGTTTCCAGTCACTAAAACTCTGCCAAGCTTGAGGTATGAATTCATGTATATAAGCAGTAGCTGAAGGTGTGGTATTTTTGAGTTTGAATGCTTGCAAGTTTATTGGGGAAGAGGAGCTCACTGGACCTTAAAACAAGCCTATCCTATTGCACTTCAGATCAAAAAGATTTAGAGATGTAGGCATTGTTACTGGATTAAAAAAAAGAAAATAAATGGACAATTCAGCTCACAAACATATTGTTTRTAAAGCAGCCCTCACAAAAAATAGAGCATGTCTTTTGTTCCCAACAAGCTACAGCACTTTATGGTCCATTTCATTGCGTCATAAATGTTATAATGACCAACTGTGCCGTGACAGTAAAGGGACGTGAATTGTAGCTACAGTATCTGTTTCTGATAAACAGTGGGGGGTTTGTATCCAGCTGAGATAGCACTGGTTTCACATCTGGCATCTCAAAATATTTTGGCCAACACATTCCATTTTTCCAGCTGACTCATAGTTTAGATGTAGAATTAGTAAACAGGTAGCCTTTATAAAAATGTTTATAATAGAGAATTTCTTGCATGTTGCCAATATTTCTGCATTTAAAGTAATGTATAATGTATTTATTACTAAGGATTAAAATGCTTTTGTGGAAAAACCAATGCTGCTTAACAGCTGCCTGTTCATTAAAACATGCTCTAATATGTATGGTAGGTAGAATAAAACTGTATCCTTCRTTGTTGAACTTTAGGATGCTTCTTAGTGTGTTAGTTTTTCCATGTGGAAGCCTGAGTCCAGTTTCATAGTGTTTGGGGATCTACAGACAGAAGTGCTGTGCATTTGCAAGGTGGTATGGTTTACAGCATGTGAAAAYGTACAATTTCCTAGCTCTGACTCTTCATTGACATTTTTGTTTCGGGTTGTAGTGTGCAAGATACAACTGTAGAATATCTTCTTGTCTATTTAAATWAACTCAACCTTGTAATTTGCTAGCTTTGAGTATATATTACCTAATCATCCAACTGGACAACTTGCTTCTGATGCCAAAATCCCACCAGTTAGGAGAGAAGACAGGATACAGAAGCATGAGTTAGAAGGCTTTGGTCTGTTTCTGTTGTCATGACACTGGACAAAGTCTCTTCAATGACAATATCGCATCAGATGTTAGCTCTGTAATGAAGAGGAAAAAAACAAAGGGCAAAAGACCTTTGAGAGAGTAGAAATACTGATCTATACTGATCAATACTGATTCAGATTACCGTATTGGTGATAAAAGACATGCATGGTGAGGAGACAAGAGTGGACTGATGAAGGTGAGGAAGGTGGCTGGTCAATTAACTGCAGTTTTTGCAGGCCACAGAGATATTACAAAACTAACTTGGCACTCCACTGTAGGGCAAGAGCAAAATTTATGCAAATGAGGTAATGAGGAAGGGGAAAAATGTGGGGAAATTGGGGAGAGACAGCTATTGAAGTGACAGTCTGCTAGGTCTGCTTTCCTTCCCTTCTGGAGCGTGCAGGTTCGATCGCATCCATGCTGTGAATAGCTGAGGACACCCTGTGCAGAGCTCTCTGGCACCCTCAAATTCAGTTGCTGCTCCTGGAAATGGATGGTGCTGTTTTGTGCTCCAGTTAAAGTGTAGTGCCAAGGCTGTCACACATTTCCCATCATGAATGCATCTTCTGGATACATCATGGGGCAGTTACTTTTTTCTCACGAATTTAGTTTGTAATGAGATCCAGACCTGTAAGTTTAACTCATCTGGAAGTCTCTTAAATGTGAAGATGCTTAACTGCTTTGTAAGTATTTTTTTGCCACTGTTCAGCCTCTCTTACTTGCTCTTCTAAGATGTACTTACCCCATTTTCTTCTTCACGTAATTTGACCTATTTTAAAAGTTCTGGCTAATTCTCAAATGCAGGATTGGGATTGTCTGTTTCATCTCAGAAGAGTCATATTTAAGACTTGATAATGAAAATGACATGAAAATAATATCTGTGACATAGAAACTGCAAAATCTGAATCTGCAACTGTAACACTAGTATTAGTGGGCTATATTATGACATATTTGCTTTTAAATCCAGGGAATGAAATAGCTATTATATTCTTCTCCTATTCCTTATTACTTTTCAACAGACTAGTGATTCAGTCTGCTTCAGCTTGGCACAGAGTTTAAAAAAAGGTATTATTAAGTCCRTGTTTGGCTTGTTCCTTGGCAGAAACCAACATGAATATTCATTKCTTCTTCTTTTATATGACAAAAGAGGTATGGAAGTAGTTGCTGTAGCAGGATCTCTGTTTAAGAATAATACAGTCAATGAGGGAAAAGCCAAAAGTATGCTGGGAATAGAGTGGGGTTATTAGGTCTATCTTACCTTAAAATGTTAATGCTAAGAAGAATGCTTGGGCTGATGGAGCTTCTCTGCCAGTTATTTGAGGTTATCTGTGGAAACAGGTTAGTCCCATTTAAAGAACAAACAGTGATTTGTATTGGAGCTAGTAGGGAAACTGTTTATTTTTCTGTGATATTTATGAGAAAACAAGCATTTCTGAAATATTAAATGGTAAAATTTGCTTTTCATCAGAAAAGAGAAAGCCAGATTCTATTTCTGCTTTTGGTAATGGAAAGCCAGATACTTCAGGTTAAAAGCAAAAAAGTCTTAAAAATGTTGAAATGTTGCCTCTCAGCTTTCTAAATGAAATTAAAAAGCAAAGCAGATGTTTACGGAGCACACTTTGATTTAGCAGTTTAATGAGAAGAGAAACGTTTCCGTAGATAATTCGCAAGCAGTTCAAAGAGGAATTTTGGATAAGGGTGTGTGAAGCAGTCAGAATAAACTGGAAGCCCTAAGGACAGGCTGCTCCTGAACTGCTGCTGAAAACTTGGACACAAACTTTTTTTGTCGATGTTATACTTGCGCTTTCTCCTGGGATTTGATAAAGAGGTGTTAATAATACAATAGCATATGCCACGCCTCATTAGAATTCCCGCCCAGTTTTGCAGATCTAAGGAGCAGTGATTTGTTTGCGGGGAAACTAACGTTTGGCGAGACCACTGGTGGGGGTATGGGAGGTTGAGAAGAGGATTCTCGACTGAAGGAAGAGAACCCAAATATTTTGGAATGCTGTGCTCAATAAATAAGTTTTGCTGCCACCTGGTCTTATTGACTTCACTTAAAAATCTGACCTGACTGAAAGGCAGGGCACAGGGCCAAGTTCTCATGCCAGTAATGATGGGTTTAACCTAAAGTATCTCCTRCAAATCTGTGAAGCCAATATGAATCTCTACTAGTAGAGGAAAGAAATTGTCCTGGAATGATCTGTTCTGATACATAAAGCCACTGTTGTACGTAAAAATAATTTGCAGCCGTGAAGCTTTTTGATGAGAGGAGTGGACTGTTTATTTAAACTTCTGTGGGTTTGAACACTGAATCATTCAGGATGTGGGATGCACAAGCCGTTATGTACCCACCATGGTTCTTACAGAAGTTTCAGTCCTTTGTTCCTTCTGTATATTGCTCTTGGTTAATATGGTTTCATTGAGAAAGAAAATCTATTTATTTGTTATCTTAGCATTTCCCATGGAGAATTTATGCAGTATTGTATACAGCTCACAATACAGTCTATGGAAAAAGAATAAAATTACAGTAGTTCTTGCTTCCTAGATACTGTTACTTCTCCCAGATAAACAAATAATATGTCAGAGCAGCATCCGGCTAATCTGCACTCGAGAGAGCAACCGCAGATTTGATTAGCGAGGTTTAAAGGCCACCCATCTGAGGATAAGTGAAGTGCTGGGAGGAGGCGGCAAGGAATTTTTCAACTCAGAATTTTTTTTCTGGTGCAAAAAGTTTCTTTTCCCAACATTACTGGACAAAAATCTTTTTTCTGCCTTCTCCTTTCCGTTCCACTGGAAGGTGAAATGTTGAGCTTTGTTATCAAACTCGATTTTAATGCACTTTCTAAACTGTCAGCCTTTAGAAAGGTGATGCGTAGAAAAAGATGATAGGTGTTGGTACGGGATTACTCAGACTCTCCACAAAAGGAATGAAATGATGATTTCAAAACACATCACTACCAAAAACATCACTACCCCTTCTAGCCATCCAGTAAACCTGATCTTTGTCTTTTCTGAAACAGGGGAACGTGGATCTTCCATCCTGTGGAAAAGAGCAATCCTGCAGGCAGTTAGGCCAGCTGCATACTGCTAATTTTGCATTTTGTTAACGATTATGAAATGTAACAAAGACAACAAAGAGAAAATAGCTTTTGGAATTATAAGAGGATTATATATATTTTTTTTCCTTGCAGCGTACTTATATACTGATATATTTGCAACTGTGATCTCTTTTGTAAAATTGCCGCATAGTTTGCAAGAAACGAAGCAGAAAGAATAGCATGCTTGGATACTGTAATGCTGAAAACAAACAAATTGCTTATAAAAGATGTACCTAGGAGCAAATTTGACTCTTATTAGCAGTAGCATTTGAAGAGCTTTATCCACTGAATAACATTTTCAGCTCAGAAACTGAGGTTAGGCAGCTGGTGTGCTGCGACCTCTGTCTGTAGCTAGGAGCTGTTTCCCTGTGCTCTCTCACCTCTCTGTTATACCCTATTATATTCTTCCCTTAAACTTGCCCTGCAAGCTGCTTGGGGCAGCCACTGTATTTCTTGTGAGTCTGCTTAACATAGCTTGATGGGGGTGCTGRTCCAAGGTTATCATAATTTTTAGGTGTTTATGCTGAACAGTTATAATAATGAGTATTTATTATCACTGATGAATTATGACACTTTTAAAACAACAGTGTTAATTGTGTAGCATGCTTTATTCCCCCCTGTAGTGAAACCTTATAGCCCCAAATAGCTTTTAATTAAACTTAACAGATTTTTTTCAAGTTAGGTTGTTGGTTAGGAATAGTCTTAAAGTATACTGCATGTATCTAAGGAAAAATATACCATAGTTCATCCTAGAGCATATAGTTCAAATCATAGCAAATCTCAAACAGTTAATGGGAGCTGCACCCAGTAATGTTGCAGCAGTAAGTGTAGGAAGAATTTGGTAAAGAAAAACTTGACCAGATCCAATGAGCTCAGTTTCCAAGGACTTCTGTTCAGAAGACTGGTAACAAACTGAGGGACGTCAGCTATTCAAACAACMCATAGGAATTGCCATAAGGTGGACTGTAGACCTGGAACTTCAGAAAAAATGTGCAGAGGTCTTACGATTCATCCTGAAGATGATCAGCAAGGTCCTTTTGGTTTTAGGTATATGATTCATTTGGATAAAATAACAAAAATAAGTTCTAGATAATATTACTGTTGCAAGAGGTCTTTTTTCTTCTTTGTTAATARAAATAGGGAATTGCCCATTTTTCCTTAACCAAGTTGTCTTGAATGTGGCACCTGTGAAACAGGACAGAAGCTGTGGGAAGACTAAATCACATACTCCTTGACTTTTTTTTTTTTTTAATAATAACTAAGATGTAGGGGTTCCTAACTGTGCTATTAATTCAGCCAAGATAGTATACAGTGCCAAACCCTTGTACTTTTGTTGCAAATTGTCATCTCCTAGAGTATTACTTGGTATAATAAGACCACCTCAGGTGGGAAGATGAGATTTTTAGGAGTCTGAACTCTACTTGTAGGACTCTGTTTTTACAGGCTTACATTTTTTACGCTTGCATTTTTCAGGTACAAATGCGTTTGTGTACACAGCCATGCGTAGTTCTAATTTCTTAATTTGTACACAAATTAGAACTATTCCCCGTCCTCGTGCTTTTAGAGAGATAAATGTCAGCACTATTCAGGCGTACATAGAATTTGCAGTTGCAAAATAAGGGAGAAAATGTGTTCAGGCCCAGTGTTTTGTGGGCATGGGTAAAAGCTGAGTAGAGACCATGTTTGAATTGAGCTATAATAATTTTTTGCTCCAGAAATTTATACTCTTTAATCCAGTCCTAGATGCCATTTTTTGAAATAAAAGCTTTTACAGTCAAATTTGTGGTTTGTGTACATAAATCTAGCTTAATCATTTGAAAAACAATCCTTTAAAATAACCATGTAATTAGACTTTTACAACTATGGGTGCTAGTGATTATCAACAAATGGCATTGATTTCAATAGGCCATCAGTTCAAATAAGCATTTTCAAGGGAAATTAAGTGTTTAAGCTCGCTAAAAGGATTTATTTATTTATTTTTTTCCTCTCTCCTAGAAGTTATTCTCCAGCTTGCTATACTTATCCTAGGTGAAATGCAACCTAATCTGAGCACAAAGCTGCTTGAGAGCATCCCCTCTGGTGCTACCTTGTCCAACTGGGTGCATCTTAACCTCCTTTATTTTGCAAGAAGCTGTGTTTTTTTTGAGAGCGTCTGTCCTAGATATTCAGGAGAGCTACGGGAAAGCACTGGGAGTGCATCCTCACTTATGGATACTTGAAAARCGAGTAGGTTGTCAGCTGAGTGAACGTGGGGTGGGGTGGTAATGAGTTAAACAGSATGATGTTTCCTACCCAAGGCAGTTTCCGTTTGGAGCAATAGCCTGATGGCGGAGCAAGGCTGTGCTTGCTWACGAGCATTTCAGGATACAACTCGCTCTGCCCTTTTCTACTTTGTCTTTCCTACTTAGAGTTTAAATTTGCAGGGACTTTGTGCTTGGATTTGTTCCTCCTTTGGGTGCTTTGGCCTTTTCTCCTGCAGTCGCTGGGAGCCCCTCAAGGCTCCCCGGCCCCTTTTATTGGAGCTCTGCACGCAGGCCAGCGCTCGGCTGCTCCGCGTGCTCTTCTGCAGGCRGTGACGAAGCAGATAAAGCTAGCAAGGACTAAACTTTTTGGACCAGCAGACTGCATAAAATATTCAGCTCAGGTACACCTAAAAACATTATTTTGAAATTGAAGAGAAACGTGCTTTAAGTTATAACCATTTAAAAAACATAGTTGGCTTAAATATCCAAATAAAAAATTGTTTTGAATAGAAACACATTAAAAAAAGTCAACCTGTTAAGCCAAGAAAATAATGGAAGTCATGCCAGTGCTGTGAACTAATTTACTTTTGATAAATAGCTATTTTACAGTGAAAAAACCTCATTCATTAAAGATCTCTAAGTAGCTGTAGAATCAAGAGCTGGAAAGGAGCAAATACTTCTTTAATGTTTTAAGACAAAGCTAATGAAGAACTGTGAAAACGTGGAGCATAAGTTTCAGTGGTGGAGATAGTGTAGAAATGAATTTTTAAAGGGACCGTTAGTCAGGGAGACAAATATGAAGACCAAGCCAGCATATTTCTACAAAGGGTGAATTTTTCTTGACAAAGCTGGCTAAGAAAAGACTTCCAAAAGTTGCAAAGGTAATGTAAAGAACATACAGAGGATTATAACCTGTGTAGATCTGCAAAAGACACTTAATGCAGTGCCATGTTCTGGGTTATTTGTAAAGGGTGCATGAAAGCTGGTGTTCCGATGGGCAAAAATCTCACTGGGTGACTGAGATCACTGTGCAATATGGAAAGACCAGGACTGGCTTTGAAAAAGAGAGCATCAAAAACATGGAGATTAATGCTGTTAGTGTTCATGCCATATACCAATAGCTTGAAGAAAGGTGAAATATCTCAGACGGTCCAAGAAGATTGTGTCCCGATGGGGCAACAGAGCGGTGCAGCCCGATGGCCAGGGCACGGATGGATAAGCCACAGYGCATGCCCTGCGCACGGCTTTGGAGACTGCCCCAAGTGAGGTCCTGGCTTGGATGCCTGGTGGCTGATGGGGCAGTTGGCGCCTGTGCTGCTGGGGTGGCCCACTCACACCCTGCAGCCGTGGGAACCTACCACCCAGCCCCCCGGAGCATGCTCCCCTGGCCAGAGGAGAGGTTACACCAGCGCTGAAGCAGGTGGTGCTCTTGGTCCTCCTGTAGATGGACTGATAACTCTGAAACTGTAGGAATGTATTGTCATGTTATGTGTTATTACGTTTAAGCTACAGCCTAATTAGCTACATTAGCTAATTTTACAGGCTCTATGTCGACAGATGATGTCAAGGTAAAGTGTTAAAGTCAGAGAGATAGAAGCAAGTTAAAGACATAAATAATAAACTGGTCATCAATTCTACGTCAGTCAGAAGTGAGGTCATATGGCACCTGCCTAGAAGTAGACATCACTATATGCATATATACTTACACAAAACGAAGAGACGTTCCAGGCACCAGCACTGCATTGAGAGGACGACTGCCAGGGGCTGAGCAGAATCACGACTGGGGTGAGGCCACGACTAAACAGGCAGGGAATATTAATATGGACAAATACAGGGCTGAAGCTCAAAGCAAAAATAAATTCAGTACCCTCTTTTATAAAGGCCTGCCTTTGCCCTCTCTTCGTTTTGTTTTCTCTCTGCTACTCTTCACATTTGAGGCAATCAAAGTAACTTGCTAAGCAGCCACCTCCCCCTCTATTTAGCTCRTTTTATTTTTCATTCTCAGCCTTGTTTATTGGGTTCCTGAGCCATTCTAGTTCTGTTATGCCTACGCTAGACTCCTTCAAGGCCTAAAATCTCAGGTTTTACTTCCCCTAATCTGGGATAATTTAAACTGAACTTCCAAGCTGAAATCACTTTTGTTGTGGTAAAACAGTGGGGCTCTCCCCTTTTTTTCAAAAGAAACAACAAATATTTTGATTGCTTTGCAAAGACAACAGAGAAAGGAGCAGGCATAATCTACCATGGCTTGAATGCCACCAAATTTCACCTATCCATATTATTACAAGAAATAACAAAATAAATATTTCTGAGAGTCAGCATCACTCTTCCTCATCAGTTGGTAGGCCCCCAACTATCTTTTAGTGTACAGGCCCTTTGCCTCTGACGTTAGCTGTCATGTGTAATCCACTTACTTTATCTGCCTGGAGTTTTCCCATTATTCATAGCTTTTATTTTCTTCTGGCATCTTTTTCCACAGAAGTATTTCTGTAGCAYGCTCTTTATATTTCTCACACTTCACCTGGTGCCTATCATAAATGTGAAAATAAATGCTCAGGCTCTTCACTGCAGCTTTGCACTGCAGCTATTTAATAATAAAGTTGGTTATTCTGCCTTAGGTGTTATGTTTAGCTGCTCTTATAGGGTGGTGTTGGGAATGGTACAGACTGGACTGGACCGATTTTCCACTGAAGTTATATTCACAGAGCAGGTGTCTTGTAACTCTCAGCCCTGTCCTGTGACTCTTTGAGACTTCATTCCAGCCTAAGGATGGGGCACCACAAATTCATTGTCTTGTACCTGTTTTAGAGCAATACAGCTCACTTGCTTAAAGACACTCAACTGCAGTTCTACTCTCTGTACAATCTGTATTATATCTTTAAATTTAAGCTAATTCATAATAGCACTGTATACACTTCTGTTGATGATTTCTAGAGTATATAATCAGAAAAACTCTTAGTTTTGGGTTCCCCCTTAGCAATAGCAGGAAGAGAGTACTGGTCATAGGTGAAGTGTTTCAGTGGTTGGAAAGAAAGAGCAGGAAAAGTAAGTTTGTCTTTGTTTTCTTCCTGAGAAAGCAAGGCGGGCATTTTGGAAGCTTTGGCTGGAGTATTAGTAGAAACAGCTAGGACTGCCATTCCAAAAAAAAAAAAGAAAAAAAAAGGGCATATAATGCAAAAAATATTAACATGAGTCATTTATGCTAAGGGAAGTAGTCATCRTTTTGTTAGGCCTAAGTTTCCGTTCAGCCCGTACTATTCCTGGAAGGAGGCTGCTGTCTCTTCCTTGGAGAAAGAGAAGTAAAACTGCAAATCTGCAGTGTCAGAGTTAGTTAACGTTATCTTGTAAGGATCTACTTCTGCAATGTTTTATGAACCTATGGTTCAAGCTTTTATACCTATGGATTAATTTCTTATTGTCTTCCACAAAGGGGGAAAAATCCCTTCTTTTTATAGCTCACTCATTCTTACGTTTCCTTCTGTGTCATACCCCTTCTCTATTAACACAAAGACTCCTTTTATTTTATATGGCTGTAAAAACCAGCAGGCTTTTCTCTTAATCAGTGTTGTCTAGGTTCATTGCCGGTGGGCCTAGGTCATTAGCGATAAAGGTCATTACTTGATGTTTCCAACATACAGAGACTTTCAGATGATCACTCCCTCCCTTGTTTAATCCCCCAGTGATTAGAAACAGGCCTGGTCTTGCATTAATGTGGTTATTTTATTTTCTTAAAGAATAGACTGGCCAAATCCGGTGGGGGAAAAAAAAAAAAAGCTCCGTATCTGCGGTAGCACGTGAAGGTATGACAAAGCACTCGAGCGCTGAAAGCTGAGGTGCAGGGGAGGAGCAGTGAGCTCTCGGTATCGGATTCACTCCGGGTTTTTCCGAGGTGCTGAACCAAACGCCAAAGGAAAATCCCATGGAGCCCGAAGGCTGCCATGTCATGCCTCTGCCCTCCTAACCTTGCACCTTAGCCCCGTCTGATTTCTGGCATCCTAACTGAAAAGACGCTTTGTAGTAAAAAGGTGCGTTTGAATCACTTTGAAGCCCAAGATCCTCTGGAATTTTTCCTGGCAAATGCGTCTATCAGATCTTTGAGCTTATTAAACAAAAAAAAGCTGTGGCGAGTGCAGGCGCAGCTCTGCTGCCCTGGAATGAGGGCAAAAATAGCAGAGTCTGAAAGTGATGTTTTGTCCTGGGTCAGTCTGGCTTCTGCAGGTTAACTCGTCTCTCACACTTTCCTTCCCTTTCTTCTTTTGGCTCCTGCCATCATCCCCTCTGTCTCCATGATTAAATAAATGTCATGTATTTTTTTTCTCCCACTAAGAAGAGTGTGCATAGGGATAGGAATTTTGGAAAACAAAATTCTGTTTTTAAAGAGCTTTCAGATGCCCTCTGTGGAGGAAAAAAAGTATTTGTGGCAGATATGGAGAAAGCCCCATTCTTCAAGTTTTTGTTCAGTAAGAGCAGAATGAGAGAAAATACAGCAATTCTAATTCTGCTTCTTTATCCTCGTACTCCAGACTGTCTCCTAAAGTGTGTCTCTCTTGTGGTTTTCCTGAGGGTAATTAAAATACGTTTGTGTGTGTGTATACATATGTATTTGGTGCAAATTAAATGCATTTAACGAAAGACGAGACTCAGATTTAAAGGGCAAAAGGTGATTTAAGGCAAGCAATAGTAACTCCCCAGGTCTACATTCAGTAAACTTTTGGACAAATTTTAAATTTGCCACCTGCTGCCCTGCTGGGTATTCTCCAGCTTTTCAGATGACTTCCTTTGCAGAGAGTAGCACAGATAAAGATGGGTTCTTGTATAAGCTGATCCTACCTGCTTTTACTTCACCCTCTCTTCTCCGTAACGCTTCACTCTGCCCGGCAGCCCTATATCACTTCTCTCCTTCCAGGTCATAAGGGTGCTGCAGACTGGAGATTGTCCTCATGTTTTCTTGCGCTTTCAAGTGTGCTCAGCCCCTGCGCAATTCTGCATCTGCTCTTATAATCCATTTTTTCAGAAAAATGTTAAATGAACAAAGCTCATTCGAAAGATAACAAAAGGAATTGTCAAATAGGCATGCGAAAGGAAGATAAACATTAATTCTAATGACTACCAAGAAAGTAAATGCGTTGTCAGTTTAGAACCCCCTTGCCTCTCCCATAGCTAGCTATTAAAAGTATTGCTTCATAAATTGAAGACTTGGGCACAAAAGCAGTTTCCAAAGATCAATGATAAATTATAAGCAGTTACATTTTGAAGAAAACTTTCTTTTTTATTAAGAAACATAGCGCTATTCACAATTGCTCCATTATTGCTTAGTACATTCAGAGGCTGAGCTCTAATAAGACTTAGTAATGATGTTTTCCACATGTGTACTTGGGRACCTTGAAAAAGCTTATAAATGCAACTACAGGGCTGCTCTGGGGTAGTCTGGTCTCCTCGCTGTGCAGATGGGTTGGCTGTGGCAGAGAGAAAATCAATGACCTTCTCTGTTTCATGAGAGTTTTCTGTTTGCCATTTGCTTATCCCAGGTTTCAGAATTTTGTTTAATCTTTAACACGCCTGTTTTGCAGACGGGTAAAGTTAAGTATTTGGTGGAAAGTGAGTCTTGGAAGTCTTCTGTGTCAGTCCCGCAGAAAGCACGACATTATTTTGAAATGGTCCAATTCAAACGATGTGCAACTCTTGCACTGCCTTGCAGTGAGATGAACAAAGCAAAGAGAATTAAGTTAAGTGCTTCCTACGGGGATCCTTTTTTTTTTTTTTTTTTTTTTTGGCATGCTTGAGCCTGATATGGGAAATTAACCATTCTCATTGAGAATTGCGGAGGGTATGAATTTTAAGAGGTAGATTTCTGAAGACTCTTCAAACCAAAACAAGAAGTCAGTTTCTTTGTCCCAAAACACAGAGGTGCTCTTTCATTGCTGAGTTACTCTGTGTGTTGGCATTTAATTCCACTGAATGGAGTCACGTAGTGTAGAAATAGCCCCAAGGAATTAATTTTTAAAATAAAATCATCTGTAGAATTAGTAAAATTCAAATGATTTCTTATTGGTATATATTGCTGCTTTTTTKTGTGTGTGTGCAATTAGATTTCATCTTGTTTTATGGAATGTTTTATTTGGCTTAGATACTTGGGTTTGTTAATATCTAATAAAGTTAAAATAAATTATAAAGTTGTGTGGATATTAAAAAGAAAATACATTTTTATCATCTGCATTCATCTGACTGCCACCAAGCCTGGAAAGTGAATAGAATATGGATACTGAGGACATATTTCATAAAAAAGAACCAAATATTTGTTTTAAAATGTATTTATAGCAGAATTATCCCCATTTTATTTTTAAAGTTATGAATTGGAGTACATTTCCTCCAGAGAAAGAGAATATTGAGAGTCACTGCATGTACTGAAAACAGAGATATTTCTATTTACATGATTTTAATGATTCTGTAGATGTATTTTTTAAACAATGCTTGATGGCTGTTAGTCATGATTAAAACCTAAGTGGTTTTAACAATCCCATGAAAATCTGGGTCTGTTAAAAGGAAAAAAAATTACTTAAGCAAGGTGTAAGCTGATGGCTTTAGGTGGATCCTTAGGTGTAACAAAGCGGAGTTAAGGGGAGGAAGCTGTGGACAAAATTTTGGGGGGGGGGGTGCAATAAAGCTGTAGCAAACAGGAYGATGGGCAAGGATGCTGGTCCAGCAGGATGAGCTACCTCTCATTTTTAAGCCTGTATCCTGCTCAGAGAAAGGTAATTAACTTGGAAACAACAGGGAGCTTGCAATAAGCCGTACCTGGAAAGGCTGGCAATGAGAGAAATAGAGGAAGTGTTTGCTGCGGGGGCAAAACCGACCGCTCAGGCAAAGCTTTCAGGAAGCMTTAGTGCCTGTTAAATCATGTAATCATTTGCCTCCGGTGGCTTAGGTCAAACTGCACCCTTCCAAAAACTTAAAAGCAAATTGATATGTGTCGGGCTGGTAAGGAGGGGGTGAGGGCGTTGGGTTTTTAAGCAAGCTGCCACGTGTTTTGCCTTTGAAACGTGCGGGTTGGTAYCGTGATACCTCTTTAGAGCTGGCTGTGGCATTAGAGTGTGCTGCTTTTGCTGAGGAACTTGCCAGATTTCTTCTGATTTTTCTGGCGGAAAAGGGCGATAAATGTATGAGATGTGCCCAAATCACATGTGCACAGCTGATCCCTGTGAGTTGAAAGGTGCCACTAACGTGCTACTGTCATGCTCACCTTCATGGGGCCGGTTGCATTCAACCAAAGTTTTCTGTGTTGCGGGAAAAACAGAGCTTCTTGACCTGAGAGGTATTTAAAATTTAACACCGCACCGTTTTCCTGGCTGGCCGCTGCTTGCCGTATCTCCATCAGATCAGAAAAATACGTCAGTGGCTGTTGTCACGGACCTTTATCCTCGCAGCCGCGGGGTTACTATGACTAGCTTAGCAGGCACCGTGACACAGACTTGCTAAGATCTTCTGGGGCATCTAATTCCTACCGAAACAAAGGGGAGTTTTTATCCGAGCTCCAAAACCGTAGGGTGAAATGCTTTTCTCTCTCTTTTCTCCACTCCCCCCCCTCATCTCCTGCAATAAAGTGGCATTCAAAGTTTTGCCCGCATGGGTTGCTGACCTATCCTGTGGCTGCTCTGTCATTCGCAGTCGCCGGCTCCCCTCAGAGCTGACGAGCAGGGAGGGCTTGCAAAGAGAGGCGGAGTGATGAAGATCAGGTTAATGAAATCCATCTGCAGGGCTGTTGCGGACTTCAGCCAGAATGGGAATAAATTGGTGCTCAGGACTCTGGAGTGTGAGAAGCTGTAAAAATGTGATATTTCTATTTTCTTTGGGAGGCACCATTACGTTCTTAATTGCTCTGTCTGAACGCACAGTTCAGGAAACATTATTCTATTTTGATGGCAGAAGGGATATCCTATATAATTTCTCACAAATTCTTGCTGTGATTGACTTATCCTGTTTTCTTTTTCTTTTTTTTCTTCTTCTAAGCCATTTGTCCTTTGTGAGAATTTCAGCAAGAAATGTGAGGAAACATTGAATTTCACTCCAGCTCTAACATGTAGTTGGAGATTTTTTGATTTTTCTTTTTAACTTCCCCAGAATTGAAGCAGAGAAGAATATAGGGTTGTGAAATAAACCTAAGGTGCAGCTTAGGTTCTAATTTAGGAATAGAAAGAGGGGAAGAGGAGCTGTAAGATTTAAAAATAGGGTTGTCATTTATATTAAATCAATATCTGCAAGTCGCACCGTTTGGATATGGAGATACAGAATACATCATCTGTTTAAATAGCTTGAAAAATGACTAGTGTCTGCAGACTGAGGGTGGATACCATGATTAGAACCAACATTTAATTCGGAAATTTCTGAATGTCTGCCAACAAAACAAACCTAACACGAACCCTAGGGCACTGAAATTTCGGTCCCTTATCTGAGGACTATTTCTGTTGTATTGTTACAAAAGGCAGCTAATAGAGAAAATTAAGAAAATGTCTTCCAAAAAAAAAAAAAAAAAAGAAAGCCAAACCTTTAAAGTCCACTCCCAGGTAAATCGCCTCTTTGAATCTGTCGCGGCTGTGGGGCACAGATGGAGGCAAGACTCCCRGCATTTTGGTCAAACAGAGGCATCTCTTGAGCTCCGGGGTCTCTCGCAGCAGGTAGAAGCTGAGTGGGATTTTGGGGATCAGTTTTAGACATGGGTGCTTACAGGAATATTTGGGCAGAACAGGCCTACCTGTCACTGCTGGATCTAGTACTATTGCACACCTTGTTACTTTGATAAATAACTATAAAGGTTTAAGTGGGGAATACATTGGTTAAAAAGCAGGAACTTAACAGAGATAAGTTTTCCTCAGTATGCCTTTTGTAAATACTTGACTCAAACAGTGTGGCATTTTTAAAAGCTTATTGCAGTGTTGTTGTTTTGATATATGAAACCATGATGAACTTAGTGGCCAATCTATTAGTACTCTAATATTAGTACTTCTTTCCTTTTTTTTTTTTTTTTTTTGAGGGGCCAGGAATAACTGACCAGTTAGGACTGGAAAAGTTAATAGAGAGAGTCTAAATTTATTACAGCTTCAAGATCTTAGTGCTCTAGTAAAATGTCATTCTCCCTCCCACATGCTGCCTCCCAATTAAAAAAAAAATGCTGGCAGGAGGTGGAAACCAGCTCTGTATTAGATATGTAATTTGGAAAATAGAAACACATGTTTCTTGAAAAATTCAACAAGTAGCAGATGCATTCATGCCCAGTGGGTTTTGTAACTCTTTTTCATCTTTCCGCCTTTTTTCTTCTGCTTGTAGGATATAGGACTAGCACTAGAAAAGCATTTGCTGGTATTGTGGTTACTGGCTATCTCAGTAGCAGCCAGTCTAAGATTTATACTCAAATCAAGTGAAACAGGAACTTTTTTTTGGTCCATATATTGTTTCCAAGTTCTCTCCCCTGCTCAGTAAAAAGTTTGTTTTCAGCACAATTGTCTAAGAGGGCAGTAGTATAGGCTTTAACAACAGAATCTTCCTAAAAGATTTTGGAGCAGCTACAGAAAATCAATTCACACAGTCATCAGGTCCAAGAATTCTATTAAATACAATTTAATTTTGTATTTAATACCACCCAAAAATGTAATTAGAAACAGGGTTTTATACACTTTGAATTTCTGGAGAAAGCATAAATCACATTATTCGTATCCAGGCTAGAATAAGAATCTGATTTTAATATTCAGCCCAGGTTCTGGCAGAAAACTTGCATTACTGTTTACYTGGGAATTAACTGGAGGTTTTCACCCAGTTGGCTTGGATATTCCTTTGACGTTTAAATACAGGAAATCTTTCCTGGAGGATCTAGTAATACAATATCTGGTGCCTTTAATATTAGTAACCACACATTTCTTTAGGTTGGCTTCTGTTCTTTTGACTCTCTCTGTTCTACCTTTAGTGTCTCTGACACGGGGCCAGCAATGATACTGGGGTGTTCAATTGGGAAAGAGTTTGGCACAAACCATAATTACTGGCATTTCCTTAAAAGAACATTTAGATGTACTGCAACAGGCCCTGGACTCAGTAAAATTAGGATGAGAGAATGTCAGAATGACATCAAGCAAAAAATGCAGGCGTAAGCCATAATGTGTTTGTCTTGTTTGATTTTTGGCAGAGAGAGAGAAGCAGAGGGACGAACAGGGAAAGGAACTGTTTGTTAGTTTAATCAATCAAGTAGCTTCAGTGATTTTAAGAGAGACTTTGAATGGCTGCCAGGGCTTTGGAATTATTATTATTGTTTTTTTTCCCGGTGTTAGTTACTTCCCAAGTGAATGCTATTCTGCTCCTATTATAGAACGCATACACAGATTTATTTCAAATCACAACGAGACTCTACCTGAGTTGGGAATGTAAGCTTTTGGTTTTGCTTTGAGAGCGAGGCTGCATATGGCTGCAACATTTATTTCACGCTATAAGTGTTTGTGTGTATGTGCTGTGCAAAATGCCTCTTCACATTAATACGGCAGATTTGACCTTCTGCATTTATGCCAGAATCAAAGCAAGTCTGGTACAGAAAACAAGGTTTGTCTAGTCAAACCCAGGACAACCTCTGTGTAGTTTAACTTATGGTGAGAACATTTCTGCGTATCCTGTAGCAAGGCTCCTTTATGACTTCAGTGGTATGAAAAGAAACGGTGGAAGAACAGTTAGTCATTTTAGGACCGTGAGGCAGACCATGGTAGCTTTGCTGAATGCGTCCAGCTTGGCTTTGGCTGCCTGTACAAGTGGATGGCGCCTCCCGACGTCTCCTGTCCATCCTGCCAGCGCTTTACGTTGGCATGAGGACTGCGACTGCCATGAAGGAGGTCGTAGGAAGAGGTCTGAGAGCAACAGAGGGAAAAGAAAAGAAACCAAATTAGGAACACACACACAAGTCAAACAACCGAAAAGAAACACAAGCGTTACTTGGAATAGCTACTGATTTTACATAAAGTCCAGTAGCGACGTCCTGCAGGAAAGGGACCAAAACCAAAGCTTGGTATTCAGTGAATGTGATGATGGACAATGTAAAGTACCAGATATGTAGGTGTCCACTCCTAAACATTATAGGAATTCACATTAGTCAGATATCTAGATGAAGCGAGATGATAGGAAAAGAGTAAGTTTCAAGTCAGAGTGAAGCTTACTTTATGTTGAATRCCTATAAAGGATATGAAATGAAGGATAGTTGGCAGATAAATAATGTAATAGAGCAGGGGTATTGAAACATTACACATTTCAGAGTCATAAATATGACTGAGATATGCTTAAAGTACTTTTTATAACATTTGTCTGCATTTTTTTTTTCCTGACGAAACATTTTTTCTTTTGAGGAAGTGGAAATGTTCATGAGAAAGTTTCATTTCCCTCAAGGATATAACTTTTCAACTATACAAAATCTCTGTTGTTTCTAGGAGTTTTTTTCTTCTCCCATTTGAATATCAAAATGAAAAGGAGCGGGGAGAAAAAAACACAAAAGCAAAGGAAATGTTTTGTTTACTCAAAATCCTCCAGGGAAAAATATGAATGAAATAAGTTTCRTTTTGGATCAAAAGTTTTGGTTTGGTTTCAAATTTGTACTAGTTTTCCCAGGCCTCCTTTAAGTAATTCTTTCAGGCTCCTCATCTAAGAAAAAAAACATAGCAAATTTTTCATTTCTCTAACTGGTTATAGTGGGTCTGTCACAAAAAACACAGTAGTGTTCTTGGAGAAAAAAACGGAAGTAAGAAACAATTATAATGCTAATCAACAATGTAGGCAGTAGCAAAAAAGAATATCTGAAGTTAGGAAGTTTTTTTTTTTTGTCATTTATACTATTTAGAGGTGTTATAGTTTAGAGGCTAAGTGTTAGGTGGTGCTTTTGGACTCAGTTAGGTTTTCCAACTATTAAAGATAAAATAACTTATTTATACTGTGGCAGCGCATGGAAGCGTGAGGCATAGACCAGGGTCAGATTGTGCTAAGTGACGTATAGGCAGAAAACAAAAAGATGATCCAAACGCTGTATTTTCTTAGATAGCTGTTTTTTAATTTATGCACGTTGATGTTTTCTTAGAGAGTGAGAAATGTGCTGTGGTAATTTCTGGGATCAGTTCCCTGGAAAAAGAGCCCCGTGGGCAGGTGTCCAGTGTCTGTAGCCTGCTATCGATTTGGACTGAACTCTACACAGGTGTAAGCAATTGCAGGGTCTGGCTTTTGCAAAGTTAGGACTTACAAAACCTTGTTTGGATGGTGCAGAGATAATTGTCAAGGTACTTCTGCACGAATGTTTGAAGGTGCTTAAAGCATTAGAAAGGGAGAATCGTATTGCAGAACATTAAAACTGAAAACCTTCCCAATGGAGATAGACTATCGCTCTGAATTTAGGTTGGGATGCAGATCTGGTTTGAAACTTTCTGAACTGCGAGGCTACGGTAAGAGGCTATGACACTAGGTACACAGAGATGCTGTAATGAGAAGAGGAAGAGAAGTGACCAGATAATCTCTAAAGAGCAAACATATGCTATAATTTTTCAGTGCCCTCAGTGCTCAGCTTTCAGTCAGCATCACTGCTCCCAACGCAAACCCTGGTTCCAGAGTTAAAAAAGTGAAGTGTGTTAAGCTCACTGTTTTCCTAGATGAGGAAATAAGTAGGTGCAGTGGCAGGAATCACTGAAATAGCAGCTGGAACGCGATGTTTGGCAGCACTGCGTGGTCTGTGAACTGTTTAGAGGGGCCAGCAAAAATGGAATAAAAATAAGTGAGAAGGGTTTAAGTATTTGTGAACGATAATAGCTTTTCACAAAGTGAGCAAGTAGCACGAAGGCAGCCTTTGCTGCCTTCTTCCTTGGTCTTTCAAGTTAAGACTTTTACTACCCGTGGTGGGTAACTACAGCCATCCCTGAGGCGGGTTTCCTGCGAAACGGTCTCTCCCTCCGAAGCCCTCTTTGGCATGAGTGGGCTCCGTCCCGGGTTTGCCTGCGGGGGCTCCTCCCTGTACCCGCAGGTCTATAGCAGAATTATCACCCCGTTTAGCACCTTTTTCTCTGATTTTCAGCAGATTTCCAGTACCGCCCTCCCCCCTCCCATTTCCTGAAAGACTGAAGAAAGAGAAGAGTCTTGGTGTTTGGCAGTGAAGCACGTTAGATGCTTTTCTTTATTCCTTTCAGCAGCGGTTCAAGGACTCAGGGTTATGAAGACTGATAGGTAGAGTATAAACACAGACTACAGGCAAGGAGAACACATCAGTTACGAAGGGCTGTGAGGTTTTTCCATAATGTTTGTCACTAAATGTAGAGAAACTACATATTATTTATTAGCTTGCCTCCTTCTTTTTTTCTCCTCCTTCTGAGGGGCAGCCTATGATCTGATCTGTTTTAGAAGCTGCCGCTATAGAAAGGAGGCTGAGCACTCCCACGGGCTGAGTCCTCGTAGCAAGCAAGTTGCGTGTGTTGGGGGAAAGCCCGACCCTAAAATAAGAGGTTATTTCATTTTCTTCAGTTTAAAAAATGTTTTTCCACTGGAAGTCGACAGATTCAAAATGAAATAAATGAGTTACCTCTGGCAGTCTTGCAGTTCACCTTGGATGCGTATGGGTGCTCGGTTTTGCTTACCAATCTTCCTCCTCCTCTCCCTCCCTCTCTCCAGTCCTTCTTTGTTGCTGACTTCAGGCCTTGCAGTTCACCTGGCTTTTTCCCTTTTAAGGGCTGCAACACAATAAAGATCCTGGGCAAAGTTTCCATTTTTATCCAGCTTCACAGAAAGAACAAAGTTCATGAGACATGCATGCAAATAATTGTGAAGTTCCGAAAAAGCTGATCTGCCTAATTTACTGGGCCTGACTTGTTTGCGCGTTGGAGGGGAAACAATCAAACAAACAGGATTTTCTGCCAGCAGCATGTTGCTTTGCCAGCTCCGATACCCAGGTGCAGGTGTCGGTTTCCAAATGCTGGGCCATTGGAGGCTGAATTACTGTAGTGGTGTGAGATACAGTCTGCAGACAGCAGAGTTACAGCTGCAGCACTTACAAAGCCGTCCTGCTAGCCAATGCAGGAAAGTGCCTGGACATTTCCATGAGCGGAAATCTTTTCCAGCTATCTCCTTAAAAGCTGGATTAAAGTAGCTAAATTGGTAGTTAGAGGAAATGAAGCAGTTAGGGGACGTTACCGAAATGAAGAAAAGAGAGGTGCTCCTCCAAGTATTCCTTAGTTCTGCAAAAGCCTGGATTTTCTGTTGTTTTCTTCTCAGGTACAGAGGCAGCGTTTACATTGGAAAGTGTGTTAAAAAGACTGTGGAAAAAAAAATCCACAAAAAAGGAGCTTTTGTTTTAACTACTTTTCCTTCCTACAGTTAAATTTTTATATTAGAGAAGTAAGAATCCCCGATGAGGATGCTGGAGAAAAATGGACACACCACCATGCTTATCTTTTCCAGCTTGCCTCTACATGTTGGCTTTCGAATTTTGCTTTATTAACCAGATCGGCATCATTGAAAAAAAACCCATACATCAGATCACCTTTAACGATAAGTTTCTCATAACTGTTGTCATTGTCTTTGTGTTTTGATAGGTGATGCTTCTGATGGAAGGAGATGTGGATGGCACTGGATTCAGTGACAGAAGGGAAACGTGTAGGAGATGACTCGCCAGTTCACTTGATTTTTACCTGATGATTTACAAGGTATGTAAATTAGGAGGCAACCACAGAAGGTACGTTTAATGACATCTTAATGCATCATGGAATTTACGGCAAGGCATGAATAGCTTGTTCACTCAACTGTTGGAAGCAGATGCTGCTGTAATTCCACTTAATACTTAGAAGCAAAGTAAAGCATATTGTTTTTTGAACAAATGTTTATGAAACATTAATAAGAATAACACACAACATTCAGTGCTGAACACATAATGTGAATTCCTCTCTTATAAATATTTATGAGGGTGACATTTCAGTTCACTGTATAAATTGATGTATACATTGATTTCAAATAGCAGTTCTGAGGTTCTTCCTCATTTCTTCTCATCTTAGTCATACTGGTATCCTAAAAAGAGAGGTAGAGTAGAAGGGAGTCAGTCTAATATAAGATTTGTTTATGATCAGGGAAAGATTTACAGTTGCTCGTATAGTAGTTTGAAATCAGGACTTTTTACTTGTAATGTTAGTTTGTTGCTACTGATATGAGATGAGTTAGTGAGCTTCATTAAATATATGGAATGGAATATATAGATATTCAATTTTTTTGTGATGGTCCTTGGCTTACTTAAACTGATGTCCAGCAAAATATGCAATTTTCTACAGGTATTTGAACCATTTGAATGGGTCACCGATTATGGGCCTTTCGGAGGGTGCTGTATATTTGCAACAAAGCCTTTGTCCTCATTTCTGTACAAAATTGATTAACTACTTGCAAAAATTATAGTCTTTCTTTCTCTGTTAAGTAGATTGAGAAGACTTTCCATCATGCTATTTTCGTAGGGTGGCAGTCTTTCAATCCACACATCTCTGACGTTTTTGACAATGATGTTTAGCAGCCAACAAAATGTTCTGGTACCTTTTTCTGGTTGAAATGGGATATCCAAGCTGTGTGATTTTTTTTCTTTGGCAGCTTAAAATCTGTCTTAATTGCCAAATATCCCCTGCCATGTAGGGTCTGTTATTTCATAATATCCTGAAATATGTAGAAAATGTTCTGGTTTTGATAGGAATTGTTGCCACATCTTTATTTTATAGAAAGCATCAACTCGTGGAAAAATTTTAAACTGAAACTTGAACTTCTTTAAGAACATCACAAGTGGTTCAGTAGCAGGGTGGCATGGATGTAGCAGGAGGTTTGATATTTATGGGCTTCACACCAAACCAACTGAATGCAAAATCTGAGAGGTTCGGGATGCATCTTAGTACAAATCTTTAGAAGACATCTCCAAAGATGATTAAAACACTTGGGCAAGGTGAAAAGTCTAATGGGGCTTGTTGCACAGAGATCTGCCAGGATCTGCTCTAAACATTGTAAATCTTGATGATTTCAGCTGTTTGAAAAATGTGCTTTTTCTTCTATGGAGAAACCTGAGTTCCTGGTGAAAAATCAAATGCTCTTTTTTTTTTTTTTTGCATAAGTCTGCAATATTTGTATTCAAGATCACTGTCACAGTATCTCAGAGGAGTCTTAGTTTACTGCCTCCTGCCTCCATTTATCTATATTGTTTATGCCCCTCAGCCAATTTACATATTCCAGAATGAATCACAGTCTTCCCTTAATGTGCCTAGCACCTACTGAAGAATGAGGATATAGGGTAATTTATCTCTAACTGCCAGGAAACAGTCCAGTGACACATCTGAATCAAAATATTTTTTATTTCCCAGATATTGTTTTGACAAAAAATACAGAAAGCAGACACTTAAATTTAGTTCAACTGACAATTTCCTGTCAAACAGTTTGATTTTGTGGAAAAGCACAGTGGCATTTGCAAAATCCCTGCTAAGCTGCTGGTTGGAAAGTGGAAGACTTAAGTTGTGTTCCTTGTGTTAGTGAACGAGAATTTTGCACCAAGAATTAACTTAGGATAGAAATGAAACCAGGTCTTTTTCCTTTCAGGGTAGAGTTGGGGCTACTAACATGCAGAGTTTTCCTTGCATATTTAATTCAGTGGAAAGACCACTAAAATTTAGGAGTCATAACTTAGTATTATGATACTTAAGTCTTTTGGCTTTAACCATAGATATGTCAGGGAATCTTCACAGTGTTGAGGAAAGTAAATACTGACCTAATGGTGCTACATATTTCAGAAAGGACTAACTTTGGTACTTTGAATTTGGTAACTTTTCTAAAGCAGAATGAAATATCTAGGTCAGTGTGCTATAGAATTTCCAAAAGATAAAATTATACAAATTTCAAACTCACAGGAAACTCTTCAGAAAAAGCAGCTCAGTCATGTTTTATAAATTTGAACAACAAATATGTAAATGCTAGTGTCTTTGTATTTTCCATATATTTTGCTATGATTTGATATTAAAGGATTTGTTTGCCACTGGGATTCTGAAAGTCCCCTACACAGAAATAATTTCATGTTAGTGACAAAAAAGTGTATAGTAGAAGTTATGGATTTAGCACTGGCAGGGGATTTGAGAGGTTAGGCAAAGTGGCCTGATACATTTTCCATCTTGGATTGTAAAGATCTTACTCCCTAATTTCATAAAGCTCGGTTCTGATGTGAGGCTGTCTTGAATCCCTTGCTTTGTTCTGACCAAATCTGACCAAAGTGCTCTTTTTTCTTTTCTTTTTTTTTTTTCCTGGAGGGTGTTGGGGAAGAGGGACAAGRCGATGTGGTTATTTAGTTCTATGTAGCCATAATAATGTGAGAGCCCAATTAAATTTAATTAAACAGGTTTAATGACCAAAATGTTAATACCGTACCAGTATATTATTAAGTTCAAGCTTTAATGTGATTATTTTTACTAATTAATTCAAGGCTGCCACAAGCCTTCATTCTGCTTGAATATGCAGTCGATGGGCCAAGTTGTTGCCTTGATTATCRAAGCCCCCTGACAATGTTGGATATCTGTCACCATTCGTGGACCTTGCACTGTGTTTCAGTAGTGTGCCTGTAATCAGGATCTGAGTCATCACCAGGAAAAGAATTTATACTATCCAAAGAGGGGAAAAAACGTATTGTTTAAATTCTGTCTGGATGGCATGCTCTTTATAGTGAGTGTGTGTGTAATAAGAGAAATTCAATTACTTGGCCAYGTAGTGAGTTTACCGTTCTATAGAGTCCAAAACAAAGAAGCTCAAAATTATAACAAAGGAATAATAAAGCCCAAAGCAACTTCCACTCTCATGCCATTATTGCGCTCATTAACTCTTACTGAGTTCTGCAAATGGTATTAACACGCTGATAAGGTAATGTTGTGAATATATTCCGTTAGCAGGATGTACCTGCTAAGAAAATTAACGTGTTCTTGCTGCTAGGCAGACTGTCTTTATAATTCCTGTTATTTTCCTAYTAAWCTCTCTCTCTCTCTCTTTTTTTTTTTTAAGTGAAACTAAGTATTTGTTAATATTTAATATATAAAGGATCTGTGAGGAAGTATTTAATGAGGATGAACAACTTTTCCTATGGCACAGTGAGTCCCTTTTTTTCTCTTTCACTTGCCTGCTTAAAGTAAAGGGGAGGCTACGTTTGCTGTTTCTGGAGATGTTTGGAAAATGGAGCTCCATGCTCACAGAGAGATTACTAAGAGGTAGAGGCCATGGRTGAGAGGTATTCAAGAAATGCTCTTTATCGTCCGTGTCCTGCACCAACCTGAACGCTTCTGTGTCAGGTAGGTGCAGTGGCACAACCTGATGCTGGTTGTCTGCTCCACACAACATTTTCATATGGGCTATCCAAGGGCTGGAGGAGGAGGGAAATGCTGAGCCAGGAAGTTACGAACCAGGAGRGGTGTCACGGGCTTCGTCGTCCTTGAGAATAGCCCATCCTATAGGATTAATGTGGATAAAATGCAGCAGGACTGGGACCTGCTGCAGCACAGCCCCTGCCCTTGATGGCTTGGAGTTGGCTTTGGTTCTCATTCCCCAATTTCTGTGCAGCTCTGTCTCCTGAATTAAGTAAATCTCATGTTTCCAACATCATTATTTATGTGCTAGCACTGTGATTTTTCCTCTACTATAGTACCTGTTAACTTTTTTATTAGAGGTGCACATTACAGAAACGGGTAGCAACTAACTCCAGCAGCTTTCCTATTCATTGTCTATGTGCTGTCTTTGCACTGATTTATTTAAAACCCCATAATTAAAGCAGTGTAGTGTGGATTTAAACATATTAGTTTCTAAGTGTTTTTATATTGGTTTAGACAGCATTAGTGTCTGATGCTACCAAAATCCTAAATCCTTCACAAAAAGAAAACTAATAGCTAGTGATGGGTATTACGCCAGTTCGGTTTTTAGATAAGCATTTAAGTGTTTGGAAGATTATCTAACATTAAGTTAGGCTTAGGGACCTTTTCTGGGGATCAAATAGGCACCAAGTATGCATTTCAAATACTCCTAGCAACCATAAAACATATAATCCAGTGTTAACCTGCCTGCCTACCTCTCTCTGCCCCCCCCCCCCAAAAAAAAAGACACCCAAAACATTTGAGGACTTAAATGGGCTACAGGTTCCCTCTTACCTGCCACTCAGACTTGAGTATAATCTCCCAACATGTTAGAGCTATGAAATTAGGTTAGAAATCTTCCAAGAACAGGACTGAAACTTTTCATATATCAGAAGCTTTTTCTGTTTCTGATCAGGTAAAGAAAATCAATGAAGCAACAACCACTGAGGTAAAATCACATAGCTTTGACTTTCAAAGCTATGCTTAAGACGGTAGCGTTTGAACATTGGAAGATTCTGGTATTATGGTATTTTTCTAGTCCTAACCCAAACCAGAAACTTTTGCACTTGCCCAAATCCATGCACTGACTGATAATTTGAGAAAGGGAAATTATGTAAATTTGTCTTATTCAATCTATCTGCTGAAAAAGTTCTGATTGGTGTAGTTCTTATTCTGGGTGAAGTTTCAACCAGTTATTTACCACATCTYATTTTACTTTTTTACAATATAAGTGGATGGAAAAGAAGGTACTTCCAAATTCTCAGCATTTGGTGGTGGTGGGGGGGTGCTGCAGAACCTGCCAGAGGACATTTTTTGCTGCCAATTATTTTGATAGGGAGAATTTAACAGTTATATGACAAGATTTTTGGATAACAGAACTTTGGGTCATGTTGTTCATTTGGCTATAATGAGATATTTTTTTCCTTGGTTTTGCTATGTCCGAATTATGTTTTTGAGTGTTGTATTTTATTTTTTTAATAAACCAGTGAAAATGATTTGGCATAGTGAAGTTTCTACCAGCTTCTTTATTCTCTACTGTCTGCAGTTGATAGACAAAATGAATCAACCAGTTACTTTTATGGATTTTATTCTAAATTTCCTGGAGATTTAYACAAACCGTGAGTACAATTTGCTATCGTCTTTTATGAGTTTCAGTCATATATGATGAGAATCCAGTAAGAGGTGCCTTACACTGTGAGGTTATAGAATATTCTCAGAAACAAAGAAAATAGAAGAAAAAGGGCTTTTTCCCTTGAATTTTTGTTCACAGCATCAAAATGAGTGGCGACACATCCCTTTTCAGCTATTCCAAGTCTGATCCAAATGCCTAGGAGAGTGAGTGAGTCCAAACTCTTCCAAGGGCTGTGAATTTTAGTGCAAATGTGAATTATGTATAACAGAGTTGGCTCTGGGGGAGCTGTAAAAATATATCTTATGAGACAAAGCTGGTGTYAGTCTGTCTTTCACTATAACTTCATTAGCATACTACAGTCTACTGGGTTGAGACGAGTAGTGATCTTGCATCTGGAAATACCAAGAGGAGATATGTAGCTAAACCAAAAGCACCTCCAGTTAGAATATACTTCTGGAAGTCAACTCAGGCTAATGATACAAGTAATACTGAATTGTTCAGATGCCTTTTTCTGATCAGCTGACATTTCTGTTCATAGTGACACGCACACAAGCAGAAAGTTGGCTGTTGCACTTGTCAAGAATGTTCCTAAACAGCCAGATTACAAATGTTCATCGTTCGTCAGAGAAATGCGCAGAATATAAAAATGTTTTTGTCAGATAAAACTAAGAGCCAATTCATGAAATTTTGAGCCAAAAGGAACCTACGTGATCATCTAGTTTGATTATCTGCGTGATATAGTACAGAAAAGCTCATATAGTAATTTTTTCCTCATATCCACAGAATTTATAACCTGACTCTTGGAACAGTTTTGCAATAAAGACGTTAAATGGTCTTAGGAACAACATGGATTTCACTGCACCTGGCTAAATGCACATGCCGAATGCTAAAGTTCATAAAGGTTAAGAGCCGAAGGGACCCCTTAAAATTGTGCGGTTTGACTTCAGTTATTTCATGTATCCAGCTTCTTTTTCATGCAGCTACCTTGAGTCTGACTGAAACATACTGTTTTTGTTTGCTAAAGACTATCTTCCAGAAAGGTATCAGGTCTTGATCTGAATTCATCATTTTATCATCACTTCTTCTAGTAATTCTGGTGGTTGACTCCTTGTTATTAAAAATCTGTGCACTATTTCCAGTAAGGTATCGGGATAGGAGTAGAGATGGGAATGACTTAGTCTTTTTTGTCTGAAAGTTGCTCCCATGTGTTTGATGTAAGTCAAGGTTTATTAGGCCAAAGAAGAACAATGTCTACAACCGACTGCATAAGTCTGTGACCATGGAGGCTTGGGACAAAAGGACTTTTATTCCAGTCTCTGTTCTCAGGTCTGAGTGCATTTTTTTGTCCCATGCCATATAAAAATACATAACAAGTGTTAGAGGAAGGACTGGAACCGAGGAGTCTCCAGATTAAGGTTTAATTTATTAGGCTGCATAGTCCTATTTGCTCTTGCTCTCACTGTCTTAAATCTTGTGTAATTTTTTTTTTTTTTTTTTGTAATGAAGAGTTGAATAGCTTCAGGAAGAAGAGGTCGAGCACATCCTGTCAGCCTTCTGGCGGATGAGAAATATATATTGGGGAGACCACAATTCCTCTGGCACCTGAAGAGTTTTAATGTCAAAAACTAAGATGTCCAGGGATTGTACAGGCTTAGATGATCGGTGATGGGGGAATTTGAGAAGCACTGCTTTGGAATTGGAGAACCAAAGTGGGAATTAGGCTGGATTTAGGCAACCATCTCCTTACTGTAGCTGTAGGCTATTTGTGGATTAAAGTTATATAGCTATGGGTGGGGAATTTGGATGCAACATTCCTGTGATTCTTAGAAATAAGAGTGAGAAGGGGATAGGGCATGCGTTTTGGGGCATACTTATGAGATCTAAGAGGCTTTGAAAGAAATCTGAGGCCTATTGAAAATTATCCACTGTCATAATTTATATTTGCAGATTGGGTTATTATATATACATATGTAGTGAGATTTCTTTATATCCATTTAAGCATAGTTACTTGATATGAACAGATACATCTGTGCTGGATGCATGAGACAATTCCAAGCCAGTCACTGGAAATTGTTTCTCCTAAAAAATGACCCCCAAATGTTTCAATGTTAATGCAATGAGGACCTAATCCAAAGTTTATGCCTCTGAATGGGAAGATTCTCATTGGCTTAAATGGACTTCTAATGAGACCCCCAATGCCTGGGGAAAAATTCTTTAATTTGGTAAAGAAAATTCAACATCAAGGACTCTGTTAACCAGAGGAGTTTTATCTTCACTCAGACTCATTACATTGTTCTGTTCTTAATAATCACCCTGCAAAGTAATTGAATATGTGATGGTATTACATGGGTCTGTGTCTCGTCCATAATGTGAGCACAAGACTTTTTCTTTTGATTTGATTTTGCTCCCATTGCAAGACACAGTGAGCTATTTTATTATGTTGTTGAAGGGTGATGAATTGCTATTACCTGACAGGTGAACTGTGCCATACTGAAAATGAATGAGGGGAGGAGTAAGTGCACCTGTCAGAATACATATCCTAGTATGTAAATTACAGGTGGTAGGTGGCAAGAGTCCTACAAAATAGTTGGGCTGGCTAAAATCTTACTATTATTTCCTTATAATGCATACCAAGAAGAATCATGCATGAAACTGGAAACTTTAAGTTTCCAGGTGTGTTTACAATACTTACTTTCTGTTGCATAAAATACACAAATTTGATTGCAAATATCTCAGTTTGAAGAATTCTCTCCTACCTTCAGTTTGTTGGAGAAGAGCAGGAAATATATGGTGCTCGCAGCTACGGCTTTGTTCTTATTGGCAAACTGCAAAGTTCAATGCCACGTTGTCTAAACATTTGGAATCAATTTCACGCAAGCAGGCTTTACAGATCCAAGGAAAGCTCAAAACCTATACATGTTAAACACCTACATATAGTGTGTGTGTGTATTTATTATTGAATTGGCCTTTTAAAAAGCAGAATCCTGTAAAACATTCTGAAGATGTTCTAAAACACATTATGCTAAAAATGAGATTTTATGTAGGCAGAAAAATAGCAGTCCCTTTAAAATCCATCTACTTTGTCTCTATTACTGCTATTTCTTCTACTGCTGCTAAAACTGTATTTGCTTTTATTCACTTAAAGGTTGACTTGCCGGATAGCTTCATGTGAAGGGCATCTCACTGTTTTGCAGGCCTCAAGAGGGTTTGGCAGCCCAGAGGTCTTATATGAAGGTGTTTCACTTGAGCATTTGTAATACAAGATACTTCTCTTAAATAACAGATAGCAACAGTGGATAGTTGTCATCTCAATTCAAGAAATAATGAAAGCTCTGGGAAATAGGAGATCAAAAGTTTCTAAAAACAAACCGATGTTAGTACCCGATTAGGAAAACTGGCAGCTTATTCTAGCTGTTTGGATATATAACCTGTGTCTCAAAAAGTTACTCTGGATAGGGTTAATCTAAAGGAACAAACAACCCCTTCCCCACATCCTTTAAGAAAGATACAGTTAAATGTCAGAAAAAGTCCATACGCTATAGAGTAAGTGACTACGGGTGCAACTGTAGGTAGACAAATACACTGCTTTCAACCCCCTTTGGTATAACTGTTTTATAGTTTGTATTTTTATTTTTCCAGACCAGTAATTAAATTTGCGAGGCTTTATGCATAAAGCTAATAAAATTATCTCACRGAGCATATTGAAAGGTCTTTCAAGCTCTCCATTAGCATGTTGGGTAAGCTCCTGCCATAATAAATGGGCACTGATGATGAACTGTGATTGCCCAGCAGTATGAAGAGCAGACTGAATTTATATCACAGACAAACCTGATGAAGGGTCTGTACCTGCCTGTGAAAGATCCTTTCTTTATACTTAGGCAGGATATAATTCAAGTCATTTTCATTAGGGAGGCACTTCACCATCAAGCCTCTGGTGCCAATTGAGATGCAGTAGTAAATCCAAGTGGCTGTCAATTAGACATTTGAATTCCGCTGTTGCTTCACCCGTGTAAATTGGAATAAGTCCAGTGTAAACCACATAAGCATTCCTGATTTACAGTGACTGACGTATATATAAGGGAGGAAAATGGTATTTCCGATAAACAAATTCACTAAGTAAGCATAATGGTAAAAGTGTTTCAGATATTTTAGTGTAGACTGATCTGCACATACAGAAACATGAGTGTTACAGCTGGCCTGTTGTTCTCTGGTTCCTTTTTGACAGTCAAGCAGCCAGTAAATAGAGTCCTCTAATTTGGATTCTCTACAAAGTGTTAGAGATAGCACCAAGTGATTTGTTCACTTGGAGCAGAGAAAGTTGGATGAAAATGGTGGTCTGTTTCTAGTTTTGTTGTTTTCCATCGTATGGCTGTGTTTCTCACTATAATTGAAAAAATACTGCTGAAAGCATTTGGTGACGTTTTTCCTTCAGATTTTGCCTCTAAAGTGAAATTCAGCACAGCATTTTCCTCATGAAATTATTTTTGTCTGGGGAATGTCTGTGAAGAATCCTTTAGTTGTTTCAGTGCAGAATTTAATCATTTTGACTGAAATATGTGATAGTAAATATGAAGTGGTAGACATGAGCTTTCTTTCAAGCAATTATGACATGGTCCACTGAGTAATAACAACATTTTGAACCTTTGCAGAACTTCCTTTCTCAGGCTCTCAGTCAGGGGAATGTGCACAGTGAAAATGGGCTTCCAGAGGTCCCAATGCCAGAACGTGGGGGGGCTGTTGCGATTATGCCTTGAGAACGACAAAAACTGACCAAATTCAGCTGACTTCATATAATAGAAAAATCTAAGCAGAGCAGAGACAAAGGCATCTGGCTGGGAAGCTGAACGTTGAGGTTTTATTTAGGGAGAGGAGAGCTCAAAACAGTGAGCTTTCTGCTTGTAGGTCAGGCTGCAATTTTGATCAAAAGGTGACTTTTCCTGCCCTGTGGCAGCCTGTCTTGAGGAGTTCTTACAGTCCTGGTTAAAATAACTCCCTCATAGATGATCTTTGGTCTGTCAATGAGTTCTGTTTAATGATGCAGTAGACTAATAGACTAATGAAAAAGTTAAAGAAATAAAAAAAAATCAGAGAATCTCTATGGTCAGCGGAGTCTGTTGTATATAACTGGGAGGGAATGAAGTTCAGCTTTTACTGAAAGAAGCTGTGACATAAGTCTAAAAGCTTATTGCTCTATTTAAAGATCAAGAAATCTTGAGAGGTGCTCGTATTCTACTTGACGATACACAGCATAGGAGCACCTATTACAGATGCCGAAGAAATAATATTCGAGAGTCCTTCCTTCCAGAAGCATGTCCTAATTTAAGACCGTGGCGTGGAGTTATTAGGGAAACCTCATCTTCATGTTTGGATGGAAAAGTGTGCATGTTAATCTGGGTTCAGAATTAAAAAAAAAAAAAAAGGATCCTGAGAGGAAAGAAGAAAGAAATTGTTGGTCTGTGGATAGTGAGTAAT
Organism: Apteryx rowi; assembly: GCF_003343035.1. Taxonomy (NCBI): domain Eukaryota; kingdom Metazoa; phylum Chordata; class Aves; order Apterygiformes; family Apterygidae; genus Apteryx; species Apteryx rowi. The sequence continues at coordinate 3,269,450 of NW_020450905.1, read as the reverse complement.
ACTTGCTCCACATACTGCGGAGGCGATAATATTCTTAGCAGATGGTGCTTACCTCCAGTTTTCTGAATAAGCTCCGATACATTTGTATTACCAGGTAAATCCTGCTTAGGCTAGCAGTTGCTTTTAAAAAGTTCCCTTTTTGAGTAATCTTCTGCCAGCGAGGATGGAATTTCATCCTTTTATTACTTCTGAAGACCTGACTTTCTGCGAGTTTTTTAAGAACTCGATTACAGCGCACATGAATTTATGTAGATACAGCGAGCATCTCCCTTGTCATGTGAGCATGAGCGAAAGATGCTTCATGGTCTCCACGTTGCTGCTCCCGATTTATATCTTCCTAATGGGCAGCGATTCGTATCTGGGCTCTCCTTGCAGAAATGCCCTCTGTTTGTGTCTTCTCGACAAGATCGGCACTGAGAGCACTTGAGTGGAGCTGCGCCTGCTTTGAAGTGCACCTTTTTGATTGTGATCACTTCCCAAGAACCTTTAAAGGATGTGACRAAGTAGCCCGAGGAAATCGTAGTACTTATGGCAGCATATTTCCCTTTTCATTAATAGAAAGAGAAAATATTGTGCTTTTTTCTTTTCCCCCCTGGTCTCGCAGCAATTTCCTTTGTGGTGRGTAGTGGGGATCCTACTTTAATGCCCTAGAAAGGGGAGAAATTGTTCTTTTGGTTCAAAGCACAGTATTTGGGGATCCTCACCCTGCTTTTCAGGCCATGGTCAAACCTGGCGGGAGATGGAGGGAAGCCCTGTGGGTCGGGGCGAGCGTCGCTGGTCCACAGGGGGTTGCACAGCTGGAGCAGCACCTTCGGCTCCCAGCAAAGGCAGTGGCAGCGGCACAGCAGCTCTGTGAACTAGGGAAAGGTACGGCCTCGAGCCGCAGTGCATCGCACATCACCAGCGCCGATGTAATGAATTGCGGGGGAGATATGTTAACCTTCTCTGGAGGGAAGGAAATCATTAGCATTAAAAAGGCGCTATATGCTTCAGCCATGTTGGAGGTGCGTTTTGCCCGTGCCCTACAGAAATCCTTGAGTGAAGGTTAAGTTGAAGCACCAGAGACATTTGAAACAAGCAAGAGAATTTGAGATAGTAAAAAAAACAACGTGGAGGGGAAAAGCCTGTCCAGCCATTGCAAGGTTGTGTTGCATTATTAATGCAGGTACTCTGTATTGCCTACTCTGAATATAATGTGCCAGGTTGAAACAGCTGTTTAAGTACAACCAGCCAGTGTGCTGGCCTGAAATTTGTTGGATGACTGCTTAAGTTTAATAAGCTTATACTAAGGCGGGGGAAAAGAAGGGATTTGCTTGATATGTATGCTAGGGTGTCTCTGTGTGCAAACATTAACCCAGTCAGCAGGGACAGGATGACACAATGGGAGGGTGGTTTTCCGCTGTCTTAAGTGCTTTTTTAGAAGTATACAGAAAGGTTTAGCTAAGGAAAAGAAAACTCATATTTTGCTTGGTTTCTTTCTGCTAGATAAAGGACTGTGATTTTGGTGACAAGCTTCTAGTTTTAGTTGTTGCCCCATGTTCAAACTTGAGGGTCTTCCCCCTCCCCCCTTTTTTTCCTCAGATTTTCCAGATTTTTCCAAAAAATTCTGTCTCTGCTAGAAAAACCTTTAGAAAGAGTAACTGCTTTCTGCAGAACCGGCTAACCTTTTCCTCGGTGCTGCAGCAAGCATGTGCCAAGCGGTGGCGTCAGTCGTTTCAAAAGCGCCTAAACCACTGGGAAGAAAGAAAAAGGAAAAAACCCAAACATGCAGTAAAAGGAGTGCGGTGTTACGGCTGATTCCCAACACCTCGGGCACCAGCTAGAGCCCATGGATCTCTGTCAAAGCCAGCAAAGAAAGCGCTTGCCAAGTGATGTTGGCTCGTTTTGTGCTCAGGCTGCCGAACAAAGGTGCTCCTGGAAAGGTGCACRGTGTCCTTTATTTGACCTGCTCTCGATGTTAGAGAAAATCTGGTGTTCTTTCCCTGACACTCTAGACTGCTGCTTGTGATGTCTGTGTATGCAAAGGCAAATTTAAAAGGGCTTTAAGAAGCTAATTAAAAAAAAAGGGGAGGGCAAAGAAAAGCTGAATGGAACCTAATTTCTTTTCTACCACTCTGGTTTATTTTGAGCTCCTAAAAAAGCCTCCTTCATTTCAGGATGAKTTCCACACAATAATATTATCTTTCTGTTGGTAAAGGAAGAGGAAGGAAGGTTTCTTTTCAATAGGACGATCTGTTCTTGCTGGAAATGTAGATTAAAAGCAGAACTGTGCATGAATGAGTGAAGAGGGAAAAATTAAGAAGGTAAAATAGCAGATTTCCTTTCCTTTCCTTTCCTTTCCTTTCCTTTCCTTTCCTTTTTCCTTTTTCCTTTTTCCTTTTTCCTTTTTCCTTTTTCCTTTTTCCTTTTCCTTTTCCTTTTCCTTTTCCTTTCTTTCTTTTTCTCTGAAACTGTTGGCTGGCTTCAACTTTGAAGAGTGCAGAGTTTTGAAAGCCGGGAGCTAGTCTGAAATTTGGCCTCTTAATTCTAGTTTCAAATGAATTTTTCCTACCTCAGGCTGACAATTTTTACTATGTGCAACCAACAGAGCCCCTCTCTGACTTCATGAATTTTGGACAAAATGACAAAAACCTATGAATGGCATAAAATGGGAAAACCTGTCTGTATCAGAATGTTCCATATCAGGGACTTTCAGGAAATCTTTGCTGGTTTCTACTCCAGTCTCTAACTCCTAGTTAGAGTGATAGATTTTATGCACAGCTGAGTCACAAACTGTAATTCCTGAAGATTTTCAGTTAAAATTTTCAATAGAGAAAGTTATAAAGAGAGGGACAAAGTAGACAGCCTAAATAAATCTTTATTTTCTTTAGACACAGGTTTAAAGTGGTATAGGTTAAGGGTATATGGGCAAAAAACTAGGCATGGGTTACACATTTTCTTCTGAAAGAAAAAATTAAGTAGAAAAGTCCAACACTTGTTTCTATTCAACGGGTAAGATTGCATGAAAATATTATTGTTATTTTTTCCCTTTATAGCTAATATTCTGTTAGTTAAAAAGTACACTGCTCTTAACAGTACTTTTCCCTTTTCTTTTGCTTTAAGTTATTTATGAATGAAACATTTTACAAAGCCCGGTTTTTGCTCAGAAGCAGTTAAGTGAGGAGGTCAGCTAGTGATAAATCAAGCTCTACATATTGCTGCAATAAAGCAATTGCACTTTGTTAGGCTTTGCCCCTTACAGGTGTTATTTGGTGCCTTGCCACTGAAAATGGGCAGTATGTCAGCTAGATTTTGTTGTCACATTTTTGCCTTTGTGGGGGTTTTGGGAAGGACATTGCTGGTTAGTGATTAAAACAACATAGTGTTAATTAAGAAACCTGTTCTTTCTCCTGGTGGCACAATTGACTTTCTCAGTTATATTTGGAGAGTCGTTTAGTCTCTGTGTACTTTAGTTTTTCCTCTTTGTTGGGTGGTTTATAGCTCTCTGGCYGCTTGTGTTATATGATATGGCAAAAAAGTGGGAGAGACAAGCCCCGAACCAAAGTACTCTGACTTTTTGTACAAAGACAGAATAGGTATTGAAATGTAGTTCTGATTTGTGAAAATATTTTAGAATTTATTTTTCTTTCCACTATGAGACAAACAAAATTCAAGAACTGCCCCCCCCCCMAAAAAAAGCTATTGTCCCCAAGACAATTCTGAAGATAAAGATACAGTTCATATAGTAAGTAAAAGACATTATGCAAAGACATCTTAAAACAAAGTATGGTAATACTTGAATGGAAAGCCCCATGAAAATGGCTTTCAGAAAATGAGAAGTATTTCTGTTATTTCTGTTGCCAATCTATCTTGTCTTAGCAGATCAGCCTTTGGAGGCAGTAATAGCTTTGTGAAGCAAACTGAAAATGTAGAATTGATATTCTGTATGTGGTACTTTGTCAAATTTTTAGAGGGCAGTTCTCCTTAGCAGAGATCATTAGCAGAGATCCTCTTCCTCTTACACTTCGATTTCCAGTCCCAGATATTTCAGGGCCAGTTTATAATCTGATATATGAATGTTCACAAGATACCATGCATGRTTGTGGATGATCTTCATGGTAGTCATATAAGAAGGTTTAGTTCCACTTTCTGTTTCATCTATGCTTGGACCTGAGTACTTTGAATACTTCACCACTGACATGTCTTGGGATGACACCTGAAGGGGTTGTTGACCTCTGTGGTGTCATTCTTCCTTCCTCCCACTCACCAGAAATAGAAATTGCTTCAGGATGGTCATTAACTTCTATGTAAAGTGCTAGAGCTTGATTTCAAAGTATTTATATGTGTTTTTATGCATGCCTTTGAAAGGCAAGGAGACTGAGAAGCAGGTAAATACTGGTGCTGCCTGGTGGGTGATCAGTTCAGCTCTGTGCCGCACAGGAGACCCAGCGTCTCCTGGGGGTGCTTTTGGTATAGCAAGGGATCTTATTGTCGGTTTGGGCACATGAGCAGCTGTACTTAGGATTTTACTGCTTTGAGCAGAAAATTTTCTTTACGCCTCCCTTACGCTGTTTTCATCATGGTAGTAAGATATGTGAGATATTGCTGTCAGGAGGAAGCACGTGTTCGGTTAGCTTTCGATAGCACCTCTTCAGGTATATAGATTCGTTAATGCCTATCCCCCTTGGAAATGGTTCTCCGGTCATTTAATACGGTGCAGAACCGTTTCGGTCTCCTCTGCCGTGTTTCTTGTGGTCGCTGCTCGCTGCCTCAGCGCTTTTATAGGCTCTCTGCAGTATGCCCCAGTTTTGGTTGTGTGGGTTTCCATCTCATTGACTTTCCTTAATAGCTGCTCGTGTTTGTTACCCAGTCCAGCCACAGCAAACACCTGATGGATTTTCCTTGTCTCTTCCAGCAGGACAGTGCTTGTTGAGGTCGTGGGCTGGGGATCTACCGAAGCACATTTGCTTTTGCTTACAGATGACATCTCAGTGGGCCAGCCTCTGGGGGTGCACAGCTCAGGACATAGAGAAAAATATTCTACCATTTTGTTTTGATGTTTTCCTAGTCCCYGGTGGACTTGTCACTCATCACCAAGTACGTTTTATGTTGTCTTTCTGCTGTTAATACAGCAACAATAGCCACTTGGAGATCCACTGAAGTGCTACCACTTCTGCTGGCAATGCCCTGCATTTCCCTTTAAATTACAGCCCTCCTGCTGTGATTTACTTGCCATCATCAGACTTTTACATGAAGGTTGGTACAAACTAAGGTTTTTGAAAGTGGCCCAGTGGAATTATTACGGAATAAAACCAATATTTGCGAGACTTTAATCACTGACTTGCGAGGCACCTTTAAACAGGTATGTTCCAGTGGTCCCAATTCTGAACTCTTTTTTTCGGTGAAACTGTTAAACTGTAACAGCTTTACTGAAATTAATGGAGTGGTTTTGGATTTCCAGTAGTATCATTGGGACCAAGCTCTAGCTCACTTGATGTGATGGCATTTCTCATGAATATTTATTTTAATTTGAGATCTAAATCAATTCTTCATATGGTTGTAAAAGGTCGCTAGGTGTAGTCTGTGCACTTCAGTCAGGCGCTGGTGAAACATGTGAGAATCCACCTCAGACTATTTCTTCTGGGTCTGTTCCAACAATGTTAAAACCTTTTCGTTCAGGGTGTGATCTTACAGCTGGTGGGATTCAGCCCAGGGGTTTCTTGCCACGTTAAATATGAATGCTCTTTGGTATCTTTTGATATTTGCTCTGGACAGGACAGGAGATGACTTTTTCTTTTACCTCCCTGTACGACATTTCATTCTGGCRTACTTGCCATTCTCTGTCAGGACCTCACATCCCTGATATGCTGAGCTTCGCTGGCCTTATCGTGTTTCCACTCCTGGCTGCTTGTGCATGTCTGCTGCTTGCTGCAGAGTTGACCCCTTAGGTTTTATCCGGCTCGTTTCTTCGGTGGCAAGGGACAGACTGTGGTGGGCGTGCAGGTCTTGGATGATAACTGTTCAGTTGCACTAGTGCAAGAGCACCAGGCTGGGTTTCATGCCCTAGGTCCCTCAACATTTGACTTAGACCCCCAAAATTCTCTGCAATCCCCTAAAACTGTCAAGTTCCCTTTTTCCGTAGGTTATTTACCCCTTGACCAAGAAAACATTGTGCCCGTGTAGCTCCCTTTTCATTTTCCAGCCTTCCCTGCTCATGCACTGGCACTGGGACAGTCCCATGTGGCGTTCAGCTCCCATCACACAGCACCAATACACAGGTAACCCGGCAATAACGTCCCCTCTCAGCCACGGGAATTTCTTTTATCGAAAGGTGGCCTACAAAATAAGAGCACATTTCAGCATTATCAGTGCTTCTCGTGTACATTTGTTATAATTTAGGATGGAAACTGGGAAGTATGATGCTAGATACAGCACTCTTGTTTATTGTAGCTTGTGCTTTTATAGAAAGGTAAAGAATAAATTTGTACAAAAAAGCTTCTTACAACATTTAGAATGACATATAGATATATGACTGTTATCTGCAAAGATCAAGGTTCCTTTTTAAAAGAATATGCTCTTTTTAATGATTGGAAGATGCACTACTCTGAAATCTAGACTAATTAAGGAAAAGTGGGAGAATTATACATGAGAAAAAAGGATTGTTTATTTCCTCCTTATAGTGTCATTGTTTTGTAGACAGTTTCTAATTACAGATTCAGGTAAATTCTAATTTTTCTGGAATTTTGCCCAACAAAAGACAGTAGGAGTTTAAGAAAACATAAACCTCAGTTTAGAGGTTATGGAGTTTGATTATGGAGTTTAGATACTTGTCTCAGAATCAAAGTTTTCCTCCTACTTTTTAAATACCATTTGAAATATCATATTGTTAGAGCTGAACAAAAGCTGAAGAAATTATCTGCAAGCAATCAGGCATAGTTTTATATGTTAAGTACTAGGATTTCAGGGGATTAGAATTTGGGGAGAATTTTACCTAGATTTATTAATAACTTCTGCAGAAAAAGCAAATTTGCAAAAATCAAAATGCATCATTTTGACAATTTTGGAATGAAACATCTAAGATGTTTCAAAATCACTTCTTAATTGCCAAAATGTAATTTATTACTCTTAAAAGCCTAAATGTTACCTTTAGTTTTGGATTCAACAATATATTTTGGTGAAACCCATATTAAAGAAATTATTTTTCTTGTAGATTCAAAGTATTCTTCTACCCTTTTTAATTTTGGCCAGATGTTCTCACCGTTCTGTTTACAACTCCATTTTATTCCTTTCTGCAGGTATTCATACCTATTATCTTTTTCATAGTCATTTTTGTTTTAAAAATATTTCTGTGAGCTAATACCAGTACTGGACAAGTGGCATCCATTAGATGCATAAATCACTATTTAATTCTTGGTTCTAGAAAGTTTGTTAAACAAAAAAAAAAAAAAAAAAAAAAAAAAAAAAAAAAGCTTGAGTTGTTAGAAAAGTAATCATTATTCAGCTGAAATCAGTTAAGCACAGAAAAAAAAAGTTTGTGTATCACCACTATCATTAAAACAAAAATAATCCCTGTTCGTTATCTTGATCAAGTATGTTTTTGAGAACATAGAAACCCACTGGGAATGTGTGCTAGAATATAGGAGCCTGATCAAGGATGGGGAAAGGGATAAGATGTGTGCTCTGAAGCCTGTATTCGGTTTGCAGCCTGGCATTTCTGTGATTTGTCTCCTAATAAGTCTAAGATACAGTAATAATATCCAGTGCAATAGTTGCACATCAGTAAATGGTAATTGTTTTAGTTTTTATGATTAGTCTGTCAGAAAATATTGCAGGAAAGTCTGAATGATCTCTAATTTATAAGTGCACTTCTATTAAACATAAGAGTTTATGGACATGCCGCAGATGATATACAACAGTGGAAAAGCAGTATCTTGTTGTTTCTATTGCCAAAGGGGCTATTAGCAATGAAACCGCGAGTTTGTCTCTCGGTGTGCTTTGGAGCTTATGGGAGATCCACATCTCCCRCAGCGGCTCCCTCCATTGCAGCTTCGCGAACGGCCATAGGTGCTGAATACTTATTTCCTGCTGCTAAAATCGGAGCAGGTCGTCTGCCTTCCTATGCCCTTCACTATTTTGATAAAAATGTTGGATAGTCACACAGTGAAATGTAGGATAAACTCTCTTACTCGTATTTTACTTAGTGTAAAAGATGTTTCCTGGGGCACTGCTTTTAGGAGTGGTAAGTTTCTGCTAAGACAGCTCATGGCAAAGGTTGCACTTATTTCAACATGTGTGGGATAAGACTGCTAAAACATATCCTGTAGGAAAAGTTAGTATTACCATCCCATCAGTTAAACGACAGAAGTCTTATATAAATATCATTACCAAAAAAAAAAAAAAAAAAGGATCCGTCTTCAATTTCTAGATTATTGCAATAAAAATGGTAGCAACTCCTTTTCCTCCAGGAGCATAAAATAACAGTGAGCAGAACAGATATTTTTGAGAAGTTTGGTTGCTACTCTTAGGAATGGATTCCCAGATCTATATCCTAAGGGGGATGAGGGCATTTCTCTTGCATCCTTAAGTCAGGTACCTAAGCTCTGGAGAAGTGAGATTTCATAAACACCTGTATGGTTGGTATTTCCTAACAGCTAGCTCTAGGTAACTGCCTGCTCTGTATGCATGCATTTTGAACAAAATTTGATGCACTATAATGAGGAAACTTTCTGAATTCCTCATTCGAACTGGTCTATAAGAGGAGAAAAAATATCACTCCTCCCATGATCTGAATAACGTATGCATATTCTCTCTCTCTCATACGCATTCACAAATTAAATTTTAATTATGAGTCCACATCAGGGATTGAATCAAAATTCTAGCTACTGAACAACAAACAATAGCAATAATGCCCCCTCCCCGACAACACAACCCCCCTTGCTAACAATTGGGCCATTTATTATTCTACTAGTCTAAACAACTGTACTATAATAGTTGAAATGAAGCATTGCCGCATCACTCAAAGTGCTTGCTTTTGCTAGTGTCTTCAAGGCATTCAGCTCAAGGTGATATAAAAAAAATCCTAGCTGGGCTACAGAAATATGAAAAATGCGGGAGAACTTGCTGAGTTCTCCGTGAAATGTTGACCATAAATTAGAATTTATAGTATTATGTCATACAAACTAGCTATTAACATTGAAGGAAGTTATTGTCCAGAAAACTGGACCAAATTGTTCATTTTTTATTATTATTCTTTAAAGCGTGCCTTAGTATATGATATATAAATACATATATGTATATATTTTTTGTATATGATTTCATCCCATTCCTTAAAAGTTGGTTTTCCCCCCTCACCCTTCATGATTTTTTGCTTCTGAAATTCTAGGAATAAATGCTGAGGAGTTGTGGTAAGGAGAGACAGTCTGAAAATTAGTAATGCTGAGAGGTGGTAGAGCTGGAGAAACAAGAGGTTTGCTGGAGCAAATTTTGGTCTTTGTTAGAACGGCGTGATACCAGGCCAAGGCTGCCGCTTGGTCTGTGAAGCCAGATGTGAAGCCTCGTGCAGCAAAGCAGACTTGGCTATAGACTCAAATACTGCAGCACCGTTAGCCACTTACTCAGGTAATAGCACTCTGGCACCAGTAAGCCCTCCAACAGACATAAAATAGCAAAAGAGGGCCCTCCATGGATCCAAATTGCACTGTCAATAAATTAAAAAACAGAGTGAAAAAGAATTATTTCTCTTTTTTCACCCCTTTCCTCAGCTATTTTGTGTCTCCAGGAGCAGACAGGTCAGGAGCCGTGCTTCTTGGGTCTAGGTCTGCCCATAAATTAGGTCCTCCTCCTGCTCCTGGCTCTCRGCTTTGGCATATTGCTTATATTCATGGCTTGTTTCCCAAACAATAACATGAAGAACTCCTGGGGGTTTAGGTTCAAGAAGTAGCTAACATTGAGCATCATTAGAAGGTGTGTTTGTGAGTGCTTTGTAGGAGCAAGCTTCAAGTTTTCTGCATAATCCTTGGCTGCAGGTCTTTTTTTGGGGGGGGAGGGGTGTTTTTTATTTGTTTGTTTTGGATTTTTTTTTTTTGCTTTTTTCTAACAAATGCAGGCAGCAGACGTCCTGTGAGTAGAATTTGTGACTTAAACAATTTGAAATTGCACTGTGTTCTGTCATTAACAATGCTTCTCACCCCTTCTCCAAACTTCACATTTCCAATAGCTTTAGGGAAAAAAACAGGCTTCTGCAGTGAGTATTTCACTCATCTCTAATTATTTTCAACTAATACAAAAAGTACAAACATAACCACTCTTTTCTCCTATAAGATGGCTGCTTCATGCATTAGATTTTGTCACCAATACTGTTTCATAATTTAATTCCCCATATGTATACCCAGCAAGTAGTTTATGTCAGCTTGGGAAATATTCCTTCAATTGTTTCCATGATTGAAAAGTCGGTTTGTTTGCCATAACACTCAAGTTCTGTGCAAATTAACATTTCTCTCTTTTTGAGTTTTTGTTATTGAAAACACAGAAACATGTTTCATTAAAAAAAAAAAAAGGAAGGGAGGAAGAACGGGGCTTCATGAGGAAGATCAGGGCTCTGCGATGAACTAGGCTACTTAGGCTCTTTCGAGGGCCTTATGAAAAAAACATTCAAATAAGAGCCTTGATTTGACCTTATTTTCCTGTTGGTGACTGTACTTTCCAGATTAAAAGCTGTTTTCTTTTATTGAAATCGAAAAGTGCCAAACATTGAACTTGCTTTGTAAGGCATACATCAAGAGAGAAAATATTTCAGTGCAATGACACGACCTGACATTTTAAAGCAGATAATAAATGACACCTTGTCAATGCCACCAATTTATTATTCCCTCTCTTGTACCTTTGTGCCGCAGTGGGATGCCATATTCTTTTTAATCATGGGCCTGTGTTAAACAAATTTTTACTGGCAGAGAATAGAAAACGCCCCTAGTTTTTTCCCACTCTCCTGACCTCCCAGCCATCCCACTGGARCATACAAAGACAAAGGCTGTGTTAAATTTTTCATTATTTTATTCAATTTCTGATCCAATTACATGAGGGTCTTCCATCACTCGCCTGAATGTATATGCTATAATGTCAGCTTCTGCACATTAATCAGGCTTTTTCTATTCAGTGGACACTGGTGCTAAATCATCTCACTGAAAAAAGTCGAACAAGAAATAGATGCAAATGAGTAAGTGGGAAGCTCCTTTTTGCACAATTATAGCAGGAAATCATTAGAGTGGATGGCCTTCCAATCAAGTCCAAAAAGACCTGGAAATGCACCGAGTTGTTGTACATCTTTCATTTTCACCTAATTGAAAAAAGAAGGGACTTTTTCTCCCATGGCTTCTGTGTTTCACTACTTCTTATGACCCTGCATCAGCCACTTGGCATGCTGCTGGTCTTGTTGTATTCCCGCAATGAATAGGCCAGTGAGCTGAAAATATGTGGTCCTCAGGTTGTCTCGGGAGCAGTTGCTATGGTTGGTTTCTGGAAATGCAACAGAGTTAGGAAGAACATTTTTACGGGGATGCGTGTCTCCTTTTTTACTGGGCTGTGGTGTGTTATCTTGCTTACTCTGTAATTTTAGGGGTGAATGAAGGTTAGGCTTTCAGAAATGCACAGCAGCCTCTGAATTCGATATTTATTGTTTTGTTTCATTGAACAGGGAGTCACCTCCAAAATCTGTGAGATTTCTGCATCTTAAAGGCCCCAGTCTCAAATTCAGGTTAGAGTTTAAAATTATGCTCATGATTAGCCCTGATAGGCCCAAATGCCCCAGACCTTGGAGTATTGGTGGATTTTCCCCAGTCTTCAAAGTTAGGACTAGGAGTACCTTACATGGAGGAACCCAAAAGCTTCAAGAACATGAAGTCATGTTGCATTGTGTAGCTCCTTGAATTTGCAGCARGGCCTGGTATCAGAAGGGGTGAACGCATTTTCTCACATTTTGGTGTGTTGCTTGGGTGTATGGAGGGATGGGGTTTGCTTGAACAACTTGGCAGCTTCAGGAATGCAACTGGTTGCTGGATTTCCCCCAACTTGAAGAGAGCAGTTGTCTGCTGAGATGTGTCTTGTCTTCTTTTGATGCTCCACAGACTGAAATTAATCGTCTGTCATAAGAAGTAATATAGGTTGCTTTGTATAATGTATGTCTTATAAATAACTGCCTAATGCATGTGTGAAACCTCTTCTGTAATCAGTGGAAAAATTGGTATGGATGTGCCATATAGTGGAGAATAAATGGGGGGACTTAACCTGTTTTTCAGCCTTTCCAGTGCTTGTGTTTCTGTTTTTTAGCTATTGTAATGTCCAAAAAAGTTTCTAGATAAAGAGTCATTAAAGTTAGTAGACACTGACGTCACTGAAATCGATATTATATTTTTAGAAAACCAAACTATTTTGACTTTTGTGTTAAATAGTGGGGTTTTATTATTTTATGGATTGGACGCTGTCAATAGTTAAATGTACTGAAGCTTTTATAATGCAATTTATGATTTCTGTTATTTCTTCTGCATGATTCAAGCACCCTAACCCTCACAGTAAATGCAAACATTTTAAATTTATGCTGTATTTGGATTTCAATCACCTGTGTCATGCAACAGCTCTGTACTACATTGCAGCATACCTGAGAATGCATGCAATATCGAAGTTTATACTTTGGCCACAAATTATAGATGTATATTTGAAGTAAAGTTAAATCAAGCAGCTGTGAATGAAAGATAGGATTATGATTTTTTTTTTTTTTCCACTGAAGGTGAAATTGAATGTTATTAACTCCAGGGCAGCTCTGTCCTCAGGGAGAGCCCAGTCTGTTATCACCGGTTTTACAAAACCTTACTACAATCTTTTTTTGTCATCCTGTCTTGACAGTGACATGCTGTGGCAGCATATTGCAATAGAGGTAACGGGAAACCTCCTGCAAACCTGTCACTACAAATAAGCTGCATCAGGCAACATCTTCTTACAATATGTAAGAAGCTGCTGATACGTACCTATATTTTTTAGTGATGTTCAGAGGTATCATGGGGCACTTAAGCTTTCACATGCTTGTGCCATAGCCCGCAGTGGGGGTTTTGCCAGCCATCCCCAAGCTTGCAGGGATGGGCATGGAGCAGCGTGGGCTGAGTGCAAGAAGGGGCTCGTAGCAGGGAGGTACAGGGACCTCCAAAAAGCAGTGTCCATTTTTGTCTGTTTTCTGGTGTGTAACATCTTTATGTGTATATATATTTCTGAAGGAAAAAAAAATAAGTGCGACTCAGATGTAACCCTACTTTTGTCTGTAATCTCACCATCAATGCTGTAGCCTGTTATCATGGATATATCGCTTGAAGTTCTTGTCAGGTATCATAAAATATCATACTCTGGAAGAGCAGAGAGGATATTAGTTTCCAATTCTTTCTTAAAAAGCAGGGCTGTTTTGGCTCAGGTTCTGGTCAAATGTCTCTTGATGGATTTTGTCCTAGTTGCATCTTACTTCAAGTGACTTGGACAGTTTTGTTTATTCTCCAGAACCTCCTGTCAGGAGATAATATTAGCAATATTACTTTACACTGTTAAATGACTTAAGTCGATGATGTTGCAGTCCATCTAGTGAAGTAATGCTTGTACTTATCTTGTAAAATGCTATGGATCATTTAGATGTAAGGCATTATGTAGCCCAGACAAGAAGCTATTACAAGACGCTCCGGAGTGGTTTGTCCCTTCTTTAACACCAATTTTGGCTGCAACATGTCCCATGAGTCCAGAGCGCTGGGACGGTCTGTCCACGCCACTCTGTGTCCTCAGTGCTGTCTCTGTGCAATAACATAAATATAATTTGAACACTTTCGAGTTGGGAACYGCCAGGAAAGGTATTAAGGATGGGATGCAGCACGCAGTAGATGTTGCCTGTGGCCAGCTCCAGCAGGTTACCGGCCTGCAGCCTGCCAGGACCACGTCTTCAGCGCTGTCCACTTAGGCTCTGCTGAATTCAAGGGGAGATTTGTTGGAAGAAATCTGAAGGGCTTCTCTATAAGGTCACGACATGCATTTGCATCCTCGCTTCCACATAATATTTAACAATTTAGTTACTTGTGTCACTTGTTCTTCCAGCACTGTGATTTAGAAAAAATACCAATGGGTGAAGGCAGCATAGTATAGTTAGTGGGAGGTATACTAAATGGAAGGGTTAAAAGACTCTACAGTTATGTTGCAAAAGCAACATCAAGATAGATGCAAAAAAGAATGAGTTGTCATATAAAGAAACTGCATTTCTCTAACTCTGCCATCCTTAGTGTATTAGGGAGTAATATCTATGATACAGATGTAATATAGTATATGAGTTTCCACATTTGGCTAAGCCTTCTACACAAGTAGGTGTCCCTAGTGCAGCTTAGCCTGGCCTGCCAAGGATCAGAATGAGTGACTGAAATAAATCACTTTTTCTTCTTTAAAAGTAACTGCTTTTCTGCAGCCTCAGTAAGAGTGCAGTCTGAAATGTATGCCATTTGGGGCTTCTCGCCACAAAACTGAAATTAGCAGATTAGATTCAAGAGAGGACAACTAAAACGCGGATAAACTAACTGGCAATTACAGCTGGTCCAACAGACAGATGTAGTTGTAGTCCACTGTATGCATGTGGCGGGTGAAACAGAAGAACACTGGGAAATACGGTGCAAGCTTATACAGTGTGTACAGTGTTTTGTAGGAGTAAAATCTTTATTCTCCGGGTCAAAGAGAAGGCTTTTCTGTCTTCAGTAGGCTTTAACGCAGGCATAAYTTAATCAAAAGTAGGTAAGTAGCATATCCCTGTAAAATAATAAGCACCTTTACCAAAAAGCATCAGGAAAACTTGTTTAATAACGATGGCAGAGTTAGGAGTGAGAGCTTCAACAGGAAAGGGAAGGAGAAAGGATATTTTTTAGTAGTCAGTAAAACTGAATGTCAATGAAAAATAGAAATTGTTGAARGTGGAAAAAAATCTCCTGAAAACAGTGACCTTTCAGTCAAGATACAGCCACGACCTGCTCTGCTTGACACTGGTGTCAGTCCAAGGTCATTTTGCTGCAGCCTGGGATTATCCTGACTGGTAATGGGAAGCAGTATCTGTCCTGAGGAGATTTGCTTTTAAAGGCCAATTAGTAAAACCAGCTGCCTGGTAAGAACTTTGCGTTTTTGATACTAGAAACTTCTAAACTGGCCAAGGTAAAATCAYGCTGATCTTAGCATTAAGTAGAAATTGTTGTGGAATGCAATAATCTGAAGTAACTTTAGGACCGTGGTTTTAACGTCTTCTCAAAGCTTACCTTTTTGTGACCTTCATACATGTTGTGTTTTTCAATCACGCTCGGTGCTTTTTGGCCTTAACTTTTAGCCCTTATCAGCTTCCACCGRCACTATCTCACATGTGGCTTTAGCAGTTTCCCAAAGTGTTGTCATGGAAAGTTGCCCTTACRCCCCAGAGCTTCCAGTTCGTCTGCCTTCGCATTTTGGTGTCCTATTGCAACCATCCTAGTCTCTGTCATGGCAGCACATCCCCCTTATAAAAGCAGTCAAAACTTCCAAAGATAGGCTAAAATCATTGATTACCCCAGAAAAAAGTCAATCCTGTTCAGATGAATAATAGCATCATTTTACTTTAGGTCTCCTTGATATGGAAATGAAAAGGCAGGAGGATTAGAGTATTACAGGGAGAACATAAGAAACTTCAGGTCCATACAAGGAATATTCAGGGGCTGATTTTCTCCTGTCAGGCCTGTAGATATCTTTTTTTTTTTTTCCTTGTCAACTTTGGTGGCATTTATACTGGTGTAAAAATTGTTTAAGGGAAAAAGTTAGTGTCTGGTTTCTAGAGATTAAAGGGAAAACATTACAGTAGTCTCATGTGCCATTTCTGAATGCGGCTCTACCACATACGCTGCTCCAGATATCTGCAACTGAGCTCTCACACACGCAACTTGGGAGGGTATGAGGTCACCCTCTCTGCAAAGCCTCTTACTGGAGGGATCTGGTTAATCCTCGTAGCCTGGTTCAAACTAATTAGGATAGATATGGGCACTGAAGAGAAAAATAGACCATCCGTCCTTGAGAATTCCCCAGGGACACGGCAGCGGTGAAAGAGCCGCACAATTGCTGACTCTGGGGAAGGCTCTGCAAGAGGCTGCATAGTGTCGTTTCCAGCACCTTCTCRCATAGCTCTCAGCTTTTAAAGGTGAGCTACAACAGCAAAGCAAAAAATGAAACCTAATTAAGCATATATTTCTGTGCTGGACTCCTCCTTTGACAAGGCAATGTGGGACGGTCAGAGGAGAAGGAAGTTATAAGCACTGTTTTTTAAAAGTTGTTTCATGTCCGTGGCATCTTCCAAGGGTCTGTTTGCTTCACCAGCAACATCATCACTTAGCAATATAAATTGATTTTGTTTATTGCAGTGAGTATGAGCCATAGATTTGATTTCCCCCCTCACACACTAGGGAAGCAGAAAGGAGGCACAGTGGTTTATCTGACCAGTTCTTCTTGATCTGAATTCTTCTCCTGGTCAAGGCAGGGTTTGACCCAATGCATACAAGAAGAAAGGACGATTTCCTGAAACTCACATAATTCTCTTGAGTTGTGGGTGGGCGAGATGTTTTTCTATAGTTCCTGAGTCCTTGTTATCCAGTTTTCGATGAAGTGATCTTGGAAGGAAAACCAAAAAAAAAAAAATCCCAAAGCCTCACACCTATATAAAAATATAGGGAAGAAAATACCTTCACCCTTTAGATCCTTCCAAGCATGGATCTTCAGGGTAAAATGCATAGTGGGATTTTATGAGAATGTAGTGTTTTAGGATATTGTCTGTGACTTGAAAAAAAAGAAAAAATTCACCATATGAAAGACTATATAATTCAAATGAAATTCATATTGTTAAGTTTTTCACCTTTACGCAAAGCCTGTCCTGGATTTTCAAGAGTGTACAGTAGTATATTCAATATTCTGGGTGTTCAGCACTTTCCTGRAGATCAGGTCCTTTTGCTGTGTTGCCAGTGAGATACATAAACTCACTAGTCACCTTTAGAAATCTTGGTTGAAGCCTGAAGAATGTTCAGAAATGGTTATCATTATAAATTTATTCTCTTCTTTTACAGTTTTGTCCGTCCTTACTTAAGCATCTCCCTTGAGAAGGACTTCAGTGAACATGAGTAAAGCTGCATGGTGGGTGATGCAGATCACCACTGCAGATTGCAAGCGTAAACTTGCACTAAACCACCCCCACCTTCATTGCTGTTTGGGCATTTCCACTGCTCTAATGTCAGCACTCTTAGTGAAAAAAAGCAGTTCAGCCTGACCCATAGATGATCTATTCTTTGCAACTCTTTTAAATTCATTACAATTGTATCAGTGTATGCTCTTTCACGTCACTTGGAGTTTTGGCCATAGGGATCTGCAAGAGAGTTATCCACTGATGCTCTCAAGAGTTTTCTTTTTGTTACTAAACAGAATCTCTAGGATCTGATTATCACACGAGCGCARGTAATTTGATCCACGCTGTAGCATCACATAGTAGAAGTCAATGAAACTGTTGAATCTATGAAATATTGCTTCAAAAATTATGAGATTTTGCTTCAAAGTCTTGTAAATAGTTTTTCTGCATTTTAGACAAACAAATTAAATACAATACAAATGCCCGGGCTCTTCACATATAAAATGTGATGAAAKCAAACACAACTGTGCAATTTGAAGTTTGAAGTGCAAGCAGATGTTGCTTTTGAGTGAACTTCTTCCACTGCTTAGTGATCCTCTAGTGATTGCCATCTAAAGAGGAAGATGAAGCAACTTTGCRTGTTGTGGATGCTGGTTGTCAATATGCAGCATGCAAATGAAATTGTAGCTAATCCTCAAAAGGCAGTGCCTCTAAACTCAATGGGTGGGCTCAACTTTTAAATGCAATTTGYCTGCAATTTGCCTTTGGAATCACCTCCTTTTTTCTTAGCTAGGAGACTATTTTAATTCTCTACATTAAAAACGGAAAACATAAGGTGGGATAGATGGTTTAACCCAGCTCACTGTTGTACTAGATATCAAGATTACCAAAAGAACATGCTAGTCAGCAACCAAACACTGTGCCCCGTGCTAGAAAGCAAAATATCAAGAAAATGCTTTGAGGTTTCCTGATCATAATGTCCCAGAAACATTGTTTTTCCCCCTTACTTCTTTCCTCTTTACCAAGGGGAGTACAGTGCATTCATGCCTGCAGGTGRACAGATCAGTCTTGATGGGCAGTGGGATCTTTAGGCCCCCACTCAGAGAGTATACAAGCGCATGGTGAGAAGATGTTGTGGCTCGGGTGTTGCTGAAATGCCCAAGTCTTTGCTTATAGAAATCTCTTCTTGAGGATTATTGCAGGCATATTTACAAGTCTAAATTATTCCAAGATTTGGGAGGTCTCAGAGATGGCTTTTAGCTGATTTTTCCCATTATTACTACCCTTCTGCTGTGTCAGCAGATCTCAGATGCAACCAGTCGGCTGACCTACAGTAMTTATTTGTAATTAAGTATCAAAAACACAGTGATAACAGCAATCTAGTTGCAATGCATTTCTCTACCTGAAATGCAGATCTCTCTTCCATTAGAGTAATTAAGCTATGAAATTTGGAGTGCTCAAAGCCTCTGATGTTTTGAAGTAATTAGCAACATGGGGAAAAGATCCTGCTTTCTGCAAGTACCAACAGCTGATTTGTAATAAAGCCAATGTGTTTGGTTTTCTGTTATGARCTAAGTTGTATTGTTCATTATTTACTAGTATTTTGCCAGCTGCCAGACATTTGTAAAATTGTTTGTATATCTYAAACACACTGCAAAGATGAGGACAAATTGTTGCAGTCTTTAATCGCTGTTTATATGACTGTAGCATGTAGGAATCCTCATCATGCAGCGGAGCCCCAGCATGCAAGCAGCTGTACAAMCCAAAACACAGCTTTTTGCAAACTTGATAGCAGGCACCAATTATTCAATATTTTATTTTGCTTATTCATCTTCTGCTAGATCATTGGTAATTTAGGTAACAACCCATCCTTTATGAGTACAAATAATGAATAATGAATGAAAGCTCAGAAATATTTTATAAATAGTTATAAACATCATGTCCTTTTGGAGAAATCAGGATCAGTATCAGTAGAACRTAGGTCTAAAATGGGGAGGTATGACGTTTGCCCTGAAATTTCATTCACTGCAAGCACTTGACCAGCCTCTGTGTTGTTTRTGTTGCTATGGGACTGCAGGAAAATGCTGCCCATTCAGAATTGCACAAAGGCGCAAGCACCAAAAAATGCCTCCTAGGTGGTCTGCAGGCCACTGCGTGTCATATTCCTGCACCCGTGGGT
Organism: Apteryx rowi; assembly: GCF_003343035.1. Classification (NCBI taxonomy): domain Eukaryota; kingdom Metazoa; phylum Chordata; class Aves; order Apterygiformes; family Apterygidae; genus Apteryx; species Apteryx rowi. The sequence continues at coordinate 3,250,107 of NW_020450905.1, read as the reverse complement.
AAGATGTTGGGGGAAAACAGGCGGGTTGCCCTCCTTGGGCGCCCAGGTGGCRGGCCGTCCTTACGGTCCAGATGAATATTCAGCGCCGGCATCAGAAAGCTGTTTCTTCCAACCCCCTGGCTCTGGGGTGTCTCATGCTCCCAGGTCWCACACGGGCATGGGAAACTCCTGATTTTACCCCAAACTGCAGCACTTTCCTCTGCAGAGCTTCTCCAGGCTCTGCAGAAAAGCTAACTGCGCTCTGAGTGTGCATTTCTTACTGTTGTTTTCCTCCTTTTGAAGCATTTGTTGCCTGTGTAAGTAGGAATCATTTATTTGTTTGGGTGTGTCTTTTTATTTGTCAGATTATTTTATAGTCAACTTCTAATGAGGTCAGGCCATTAGCAATCTGCAGGCTAATGGCAGAGAAATACCGTGGTCAGCTGTTCAGCTTGTGCAAAGGCAGCATGTTAGCCGTTCCCGACTGATAGTTGTCGAGCTTGTTCTTAAAATCCCACAAAAATGGGCTTTCCGCATTTTCTCTGGGGAACCTACTCTGGTGTTTAGCTGTCTTTTCATGACGTAAACTGTGGCTTGCAGGTTTATACAATGCACAGGATAACAAATACTAACCTCATAAGTGAAGAATAAACAACTATTGTAAACTATTGTGTCTAGTGTAAAAAGCAGGCTAACGAAGGGTAAAAAACTCTGTTATTTTACTGATACTGAAATTATAAACTGATTTGCAAACAGGTTTAAAAGTATTCTGAGCCATTTACTAGATATTTTGTAAACTAATTAATTTGGATGTTGATGCTGCTATCTGACACTGAAATGAGAGTGTTTAGATGTTGGCTGGGGCCAGTGAATCATATTTCTGGTTGATAAAACAAAATTAAAATTTGTGCATGAAAACACGAATTGAGGTAGTTTCTAAAACTATTCCTAAACCCTGAGTATTGATCAGATTTGAGTCACTTCTATGACAACTTCAGTGCTTTGTTTCTCACTTTTCTATGTTATTTTCAAAAAAAGGTTTTGTAGTGTTTCACTTACAGAAATAATATTTTAATTAGCAGCCTAGTGAACCGATTCTGGGATTAGCCTCTGCCATTTTGCTGTGGATAGGCAGGGGTGAGGAACAAGGGAAGTGCCTCATATCTTTCTAAGATTTACCTATGGTCTTGACCATATAAGATTGCTGATGACAGCCTCTGTGTGCTTAAAGTTAAGCAGGAGCACAAATGCTTGAGCATTTGTAAATCTAATGGATCAAAATATTCCCTTACTATTAGAGTACTTCGGGTGCGTTTTTGACATCACACATCAAGTACATAAAACACCATTTACAAATGGGGTCTGTAACATGCTGTTACTTCCTCCCCTTCCAGCAGACACCCCAGCATCAACCTCCTCACAGGCTTTAGAGTCAAGTTTTCATAAAATAACACTTTCCTGCAAAGGCAAAGGTATTGCACAGTGGATGTGGGTGCTTCCGKCTAAATCTGCAGGTGCAGCTTTAGTGCTGCATACCTAGCTTCAGAGATACGGGTGCAAATCAAGCTCAGCTTATTTGCACACATTTCATAATTTGCCTTATTTGGTTCATGGACCAGGCTCTATAAACATGATGAAGTTTACAGTGCTTATTCCTCTGATGGTTTTCTGAGTGTTCCAGCAAAGAAGGGGTATGAATAGTGACTTGTAGCAGTATTAAAAAACTTCACCTACATAGAAACTAGGGCAATATTTACTGCAAGTAAAAAATATTTGTAATTGTTATGTGGTGCTTTTCAAATGATATTTCATGTCTAGTTTTATTTTGAGTTATTTTTTAAAACTTCAGTTCCTCATGAAAACAAGTTGTATAGCTTATGGTATTACTCTGGCAAAATGATTTCCATAAATAAAGCAAGATGCAGTAGAAGGGAGCATATATAAAGATTAATGCATCAGACTTTTAGGCTTACCCCAACTAACAATAATTCCTAAGACTTAAGTTATTGGAAAGGAAATCTCTCTTATGGAAACAGGCAGCAAATCCAAAACTACCTGAGCAGCATGGGCAATATACTTGCCTTCCACTTAAAGAATTATATTTTTATAGCCATTTTCCCTGAGCTTATTGATTTCATAGGCAGTTTTCTCCAAAGACAGAAYGCAGCTAGGTTTAGCATGCAAATGGGCATGGACAGTAATTAATGTCTGTGCTGTTTGTCAGCCTAATGTAGCTGGTGAGACCAGCTGTAGGTGCCACGGTGCAGGCAGACGGGCAGCAGCGAAGGCAGGTTAACCTGTCTCGCGGCTTGTGTGCAGTGATTCGATCATCAACTGGCAGTAAAGAGGGTCAAACCGAGCTGTGAAGAGCTTGAAACCAATATGCATGAGAATTTACAATTTTGGGTGATTTTCAAAGAAATATGCATAGTTCTTAAAATATTAAAAGACTCAGTTTTCTCAATTTCTGCTTTTCGTCAAAATAGGTGATACATACATGGAGAGTGACAGTTAGTATTTCTTTCTTAAAAMAAAACAAAACAAAACACACAATCAGATGCCACCAGAAAACAGCACCTTACCTTGTATCACTTTCAAGGTAATATCAATTAAATTAACTGTGGAACAAATAAGCGAAGAAAATGGCAGAGAATGTAAAGTCAATTTGCTAATTAAAGGCAGATAACAACCTTGATATTAAGTGCTACACGCTGTGACAAAAAATAATAAGCAACATAGGCTTGATCCCAATTAACATCAGTAGCATCTGGGAACCAAATACCATCAGTTTCTTTTGAAAATCTCAGCTGCGTTGCTTACTGTGATGAAAATAATAACACCAATTATTAGGAACCAGCTCAGACTTGCTTTAAATAGAAAGAAGTATGTGCAGAGCTGGCGCCCTAAATAGTTAATATATCATGATATCATCCTTAAGTAATGGAAAGATCACAGAATGATAATAATATGAGAATAACAAATAAAATTGGAAAAAAATGTGAACATCTTAAAAAAAAAAAAACAGAAAGCTATGAATTCAGATCGGGGCAAAAATTTGTCTCAATCTTTGTTTCATTCTTTCTGACCAGAACAACTTGTAAAACGAGATTCAAGTAAACTCCTGTATTTGGAAGTTACTACAAATTAATGAACTGATGCTGTTTTGCAATGTAGCAAATCTGTTGTAATCTATACATGATAATAGCTGTATGATCTAAGGCCCAGTAGAGATGGATCTAGGAAAGGCACCACTGCAAATTCATTGCTCATTATGCAAACTGCCCACACTAGTGAGATTCTCGTACTGTACCTAGAATTGTAGAGATGTCAGTGCTGCCACTCTGCTGACTGGAAAACACTAATTATTTAATGACATCCAGTGTCAGTGAGTGAGTCACTAATGATCATTGTCTTTTGTTTTCTGTTTAAAAAACATATTCACTATATTTGGCAATCATTAAAACAAGACAGAATCAAAATAAAGAGCTCACACTTCCAATTACAAACAAGCCACACACATTTTAACGGCCTGGAGATACAGAAGACCAGATGCAACCTTTCACCCTTCAGATCTATCTGCTTTACATCCTTTAAATTTTAAATTCTGCTACTTTGCCATTTGCTCTGTGACTGCATGGTGATCCCATGCTCTATGAATGGGTAATGATCCCGTGTATAGCATCTCACAGTCTCAGGAAGCATAGTAGGTTGGTTGGGCATGCTTCCCCCACAGTGTACTTCGTTAACCTCAAACTAAAGCCAAAAGAGTATATTGATGATCAGAAGTCCTTAGAAGAATGTTTGGTTAGAAATAAATCATGAAGGACGTCAGGAAATTCAGTTATTCACAGTAACTTTAAGAACACAAACCCACAAAAGTTAAAAACACAAAAATTCAGAATCTATGGGGAAGCTATGCTGACTTCTCAGCAACCTCATCTCTCACTTTTTCTGTCCTTGTTTCTGTCAGACCTACTTTGCATGTTGTGCTATTTTTGGAACAAGGGATTTTTCTAGGGACTGTAGGAAACCATCATCCATGGCTCTCTGTTTTTGTATGGTCTGTGTTTACAGCTTGCAGGTGAAAAAATTGCCAATTTGCAGCACCAAACTTTGGTTCCTATTTGATTACAGCAAAGGCACTTTGCACAGTGCGTAATGGCACGAATACCTTTGGCGACACACGGTCGCAGAGGGTGTTTCTGCAGGCGGCTGAGTGCCTGCTCCCAGGCACAGAGTGCCCTGAGCACATTGCAGGATTGAGCCTCTAATGAGGCATGCCTTTTGCATGCTTTTTTTGACTAATCAAGACTTCAGTAAATCACTGTTTGTCTGCGGGAAGGCAGTCAGGAGCTGGATGTGGTGCAATTAGGGAACGCTTTTGAAATGAGTGTCTTGTGTGGCATTACAAGAATTTTTCATCCCCGAGAATAAGATATCCCAAACCCTGACTTGTAGAGGGCATTGGTGCAAGGGGCAGAGTGTGGGTAGCTCTTGCTGCTTGAACTGCCTCCAGGAGCCCTGAGGCTCTTTTAATTTGTTCAAGGGCCTGCAGAGCTGGCTTTGCCCTCTTGCACCCCTTTTACATAGTCCTGCACCCACAGTTCTCGACAGGATTAAGATTTTCATGTGGGGAAGGCAACTCTTTCGGCAGAAATCACCATATCGCATCATCTCTGCTGTCCCACGCATGCACACAAGTAGAAAAAGCAACACGGGTCAGCAGCAATATGGGATAGAGCATGTAACAGCAGAAATCCCAGCAAGGCGGGAACACAACAGCTCTGAAGTAAGGCACAGGAACGTTTTATTTTGCGGAGGAGTCTGTTAAAGAAAAGATCCTTCTGATTTGGACCACAGAGACAATTCCTGTTATGGCCCAGTGGATACACTTGACAGGAAATTCAATTATTTAGTGAGACAACCATGTTTAGGGTTTTCAGTAGAAACTGAGGGCTCGGTGAAAAATCATTCCTAGATCTGGGACTTCATAGTATAGAAATACAGGAAGTTAGACCGAGTGAAGATATTTGTCCTAGGCTGGAAATGGCATGTGCAAAGGGAGAGTGTGTTTAATTTGTACTCACTTCCAGTATTCCTGTTCTAATAGATGATATTTGTGTGTATCTGGCTTTCTTCTGATGCAGAAAACTAAATGCACATTGACTGCTTGAAATACATGCTGTTCTAGTATGAAGGTTCTCCTCACTATGCTAAAAAAATGCCTGAAATAATACCTCCCATGCGATATCTATCAGGAAAATAAATTCTGGGTTTTCGATACCCATAATCCTTTTCTAAAAGAGAGCGGAATGCTTTTGCAATTTTTCTCTGATAAAACTCATCAATCATACTGCTTCTCAACTGTATAATCTCTCATTATTGCATTGTGAATTTATTTGCTTTAGCTCCCTTGCTTCTTAGTGTTTTGCACATGCACTCTGTGTCCCTAGAAGATTTATGCACATTGGTCTTGACCTTCACAATAGGGTAATGGGTATTTAAATACAATTATTTTAAGTAAACATTAGAAGTCACTGTTTGCCAGTATTGATTGGGAGGCAGATAAGGCAGGAGTTTGGAGGGTTGTAAATCGTGCTATGAAATAACAAATCATGTCCTGCATGTGAGTAGCTCCCCTACACGAATATCAAACAAGTGCCCTGACCAGACAAGGGAACAGCAGGTCTGTCTGATGAGTAAGGATTCAAGAAGTCCCCTTAACCAAAGAAAAAACTAGGATTCTCTATAAATCGTTGTTGCTTTTAGGAAATTTTCTTGTGAGGTGAAAGGAGGTATGACCTGGTTTGGCTGTAATCTCTTTACCCCCCCCCCCCAAAAAAAAAATAAAAATCATTTGAACTGCTTTTCCATCAATGTGAACATCTTAAGGTTTATCGAGAAGCTTAGCAAACCCAGTGTATGTGGAGGCATCTGCAACATCAGCTGGATTTCTAGGCTCTGACTTAACCCTTACTCTCCCTTGGATACAAGGGTTTCAATGTGCTTGTGAGAATATGCATAAATTTCTTCTGTTGTTGGGAACTGTATGTCTAAGCAGGCTTCACAAGAGCCGTGCCTGCGTAGGAGTTGGCAAGGCAGAGCAGCTCGCGTGTAGGTGCAGAAAAAGCAGACGTGTTTCAGCATCGCTCAGAGCCAGGGTGTATCACTGAAGCACAGTCTCCCTTTAGGCAGGAATAGGATGTTTTCTAGTGTTTTATTCCCACCACAGTAGAGGTTGATGTTTTTCTGCCTACAGCGCATTCTTTGTAGTTCCTTATTGCAGTTAATTTTGCTAACATTGTTGAGCTCTAGTTTCAGATCGGCTTGTGTGGTTATTTTGAACACCCGACCATTAACATTCTTGCCCTCAAGCCCACTGCAAACTTTACCAACCCGGCTAGAAATGTTTCCAGCCAGGACACAGCAAATCTAGTATATTGGTCAGAAAGCCGCTTTCGGCATTAGCGTCTGCTTTTTTCCTCCTGCTTTTGTCTCCTCATAAGTCCTCTACCCTGAAGCACTGCTCCTTCCTCAGCAATGCCACCTTTAGTTGCGCACTGCTATTCATCTTTATTATCAATGTATTTTTCTTAACTTGTAGTTCACCTGATTTCAGAAGAACAGTCTTAAACTCATGTTTCCTGGCTTTACAAAGCAGTAGGTTTTATACTTGATCATGGACTACATATAGTGGGACAAATACCTAGCCCTTATTCATTTTATGTGGCGGATGCAGTGAGGATGAACTCTGCCTGAAGACAAGACCACGAATGTGTCTGCCTTGAACTTCAGAATATCAGTAGTCTTTGAGAAGTGACCATTTGTCCCCTGGTGCTGCAGTGGCAGAGTCCCAAGGAAGAGTTGGCCAATGCCCATTGTACATTGCACTTGTTTGCTTTTTCTCTTTCTTCCTTTCCCCCTGAAAGCTGTAAACCTGTAATGTCCTCTTTTACAGAATCTAATTTGTGACATGCTATAATGGGCACTATCTCATTAATCAGTGAAAGCAGAAATGGTGTGTCACACTCATAAAAAATTATGGGTCTGACTCACTAACAATTGGAGCTCTCTTGACAAGAAAGACATACAGTTGTTTCTCAAGCCATTTGAGAAAAAAACCACCATATGTAATGATGGATGTGGCACGGCTGCATTCATACTCTGTCTGGTGCAGCACTAGCTGCACTAAGATGACAAAAGTTCTAATCTCCCTTTGGACTTTTTTTTTGCATTATCAACACAAATTGCATCAATAACTGCTGCTGTACCTGGACCAGTTCTGGAAAGGCAGCTGAGCTTCCTCCATGAGTATTGAGGATGCTCAGGACTTTGGAGGGCAGCARGAAACAGCAGATTCATTTCATTTAGATATTCCTTTATTGAGAAAAAAGGGGGTGTAGAATAAACCATGTTGGAATATAATACAGGAAGATATAAATATACAGAGGAGGAAGAACTGAGCTGAAGTATAGCATATCTATTGCTAAGTCCCTGACCTCCCTGTCATCTATTTTGGGTGCCCCATACTGTACAGACCTCAGTGGCTTTCTAAAACCCTTTCTGTTGCACCCATTTTTATGCTGTTTTATTTTTGTGCTTTAGCATAACACATCATTGACTGCTCTCCAAATTGCACTGATTCATAAGATGTGGATAAGTCCCTATAACTTTTCCAAAATCTCTAAACCAGAAAATATTGGATTAAAGTAAAATGAGTGAAACCATATAGAGCTATAAAAATAACCAACGTTCTTCAGCCAGCTTTGGAAGTGGTAGGTGGAGAAGGGAGAAGTTTTCAAACAAAATTTGGCTGCCCCAGCTCTTCTAATCTTAGTTTTTTCCTTTTTTTTCCAATTTATTATGTTGTTCAAGTCCGTGCAGGTATTAGGTAATGCCATAGCTGTAGATATTGTTAACAGCCATGCTTATTCAATTTATATTATGCATTAAATTCTGCAAATATTTTCTTCTTTCCTTTATGACAGTGAAAACGTTTGTCACATTTTTTTAATGTTTTTTTCACATTGTGTTCTCGGTTTCCCACAATATTTTGTAGGTGTTTTGTATCAGTAAGTCAGCTTGGAAATGGTCAGAAGTATTTAACTTTTGAGCCTATTTCTGTGAAGATAACATTTCAGCCTCCTTTCCTGAGTGATCAGAAGCAGGTATGCTTGGTTAGGCTAGGTTACTCGGTATTTTCTATAATTATCTAGGTTCAGATCATAGCTCAGTCACTTCAGAGGACTTTTCCTCTTCTAAGCTGTACCGATTTACTAAAGGAGGAAAGAAGGACTACTACCTTTAGTTCTTATTTGATTGAAGGGTTAAACTGTCAATGACTTCTTTAATTTTGCCTGTCCTAATAAACAACCTTACAGAGATACATCTCTCATCCACATCCTATGTGGTATCTATCTATCATCTCCCCTGTTTTTTTAGACTGATTAGAAATACAGTGGCCCACTGTGGACAACCGAGAAATAGACAATACCTTTGCCCGAATAAATCAAATCAAAACGTAGTTCCATCATTAGGAGGAGGCAATAAACAATAATATTTCTCCAAATCCTTTTAACCTTATTCTCTATTTCTGTGGCTTGCTCTGAAGACTTTGCTGTGAGAAGGAGGAGCTATGAATGGCACTTGCTTTCCATGGTCACTTGTAGCAATCCCAGCGTGTCCTTGCTAGTTACTGCATCGGGTCTGCTGGCATTAAGCGAGATGTCAGCAATGGACCAAGTGCTGCACAGGGACATCAGGCAGGGAGACTTCAGTTTAGGTAGGAGAGAGWTTATAACAGGGAACCTAGGGACGTAATGAATGGAGCAGTGGTCTGCAGAACAGCACTTTAAGGTGGCATTCACAAATAGTTTTCCTCTGTATTTTTCCGTTCATTATGCTTCATGGTTTCCGTTTCCTCTCCAGAATGAATATATTCARTACCAAAATTTACAGCTTTGAAAAGTACGGTCAGTCCTGCATAATATTTGGGGCGATCTGATGTATATCCCTGAAACAGTAGGGCACTATAAATAATAACTTGTGCTGCTACCTCGGCRTGTCAGTTCATTTAATGAGATACACGTGACAATCCCAAATGCTTTACTGAGCGTGTCTGGGAGGAACAGCTTCTTGTCAGCACGGCAGAAATATCTGCTTCTCCCAGCAGCGTGGATGTGCTCCAGCCTGGCACTGTTTCAAAGCGYGGAGCCAGGGAAAGGGGCCGACCGCGCTGCCGCACAAAGCGCACCTTCAGCGGCCGCCTCCTTTGGGCRCTGGCACGGTGGGTTGTGCTGCCGCATCGAGCCGCTGACAGACCTGGTTACATCAGATAATGACTGATGTGACCRAAAAACAACCTCGTACAACATATGGTAACAAGACTGGATTATGTGCCTTTCCCCCCCCCCTTCCCAAAAAAAGAGAATGATGTGCTCTCTTAAAGACCGCTGCCGTGCTCACTCATGTAGCCTTCGTTTATCTGCAAAACACTGACTCAGAGCAGTCACGGGATCTCAGGGATGCSGGGCCGGTGGTTTGACTATTTACCCTTTCATTGTGCGCAGCTACTTTTGCTTTTATTTTCTTCTTTCTTCCTAAAGCTTTTATTCAGTGGCTGAATCACAGTAAGAGCTCTGCTGCCAAGAGAAAGGTGACAAGTCGTGTGAGCGCGTACCAGACGTCTGCGGCAGGGCGTTTGCAGTGCGAGGCTGACAGGGTGTCTATCTCTCCAGGACGCCTTGCCAGTGGCACACTGGGCTGCCACACACACATTTTTTTTTTTTTCTTTTTGGTGGAGGAGGAAACTTGACAGGCTTCTAATTCCACTTCTTGCACAACACAGGCCAAAGCACCTCTCATGTCTGCAAGTCTAGAAGTGAGATTTAGCTTTTTTTTTTTTTTTTTTTTTTTTTTTTTTTCTGCCCATTTAGGGTATCCATGCAAGTTAAACACTCCAAGTGATGGAGCAATCTAAGCTGTTCCCAAGTTCACTTAAAACTGTTGTGTATTTCATTTCCAGCATGATTTCCCCATTGCCAACATCATGTGTAAGAAAAAAGGCATGGGCACCTTTTATTATTCTTCTGGTACTATAGACYTTAATGTTCATAGTTTGATTTGTGTGGCTATTGGAGGATGGAAATAAATATTTTTTTTTTTTTTTTATAATGGAAACAAACAAACAGCAGTGCTAGTAATGAAGCGATTACAGCAGTTGGAGGCTTTATGAAAAATCCCTAAATCATGAGACTTGCGTTAAAGGTGCTAGAATATCACATCAGTTAAAAATCACTGGAATTTATGTAGCTTCTGTTTCCATCCACTGGCAACATTTTGCAGTGTCTTTTACTAGCTTAAAGAAGCCTCTGCTAGCCTAAATTTTTTTTTTTCCTTGTAAGTATTTGCAAACCCAAATAGATTGCTTTGTAATCTATCTTCTCATAGATAAACTATTGAAATTGAGCATCTTCGATTTCTAGGCTTGTCACTTGACTGATTTTAAGCAATATCTGTGTGCAGAATCACGGCCAAGCCATTACGCATGTGCAGTCACCCCAGTAGATCCAGGAAGCACCAGAATTAATGCAATTGTCCTCAAACCCAGTGCAGGCGCAGCAAGTCTAAGCTGTTGCTGCTGCCCAAGCAAGCCTCCTCCAGGTACTGGGCATGGGATGAGTAGCAGTGGGTGACTCATGTAATCCTCCTGTGCCTCAGGTCTGTGCCTCCAAGAGGGCGCTGGTAATGCTTTTGCTGCTGTGGGGTGGGAGGGAGTATCATAAGGCTGTGAATATTTGGGATATGATGGGATACTGCAAATAGAGGTGCTAGGAAAAGTCTGGTAAACCACAAGTACCTATGAAGTTGAGGATTCCTGMTGGAGATGGAAAAGTTTGGAGGTCTGAATTCATGTCTTAACAGGATRGTGCAAAACGGCTTAGAAAAGCAGCTTGGTTTTTTTGTTTCTTTGTTTGTATCTGCGTATAACTGCATACCCACCAAGGAATAAACTGAAAGGGTCCTAAAAGTATTATGCACTTAATATCATCTGCCTAGACACTGAACTTTGATAAAGTTGTGTAAGGCTGCAAGTCCAGCCTTACTCTCCTCAACCTGTGTTAAAACTTTGGAAAGCCACATGATCTTGATGAGAGTTTTAATGAATCTAGGGGTTTCCTAACAGTGCCCCCCCCCCCCCCAGGAGTTTAATCAATGCAGTTTGTCAGCGAGATGTGTGGTCTGGCTGGATGCCAGCCTTGTCAAAGTCCTTTACTGCTGTGTTACRAGGAGAAGGGTATTAGTATTCACACACACTCTATTCCAGCTCAGTGATGGCAGGCATTAAGAGAAATTCCAGCAATATATCCTGTGCTAGGAAAAGCAAAATAACAAGTTCTTGTTAAGGCGTTAGCCATGATGGAATACCCCATTCTTGCTGGGAAATCATATCTCAGATGGAGCTGAAAGGTCCCAAATTTATTTTGTAGCTCCTAGGAGCTGTCTTTGTTTAATGTGCTTAATTTCTGCACAAATGTTTTGTTTCAGAAGGATTGTGAGGGGATGATGTGACAGGTTTAATTATATTTAAGAAAATACAGAGGAAATCAAAGCCAAAGAGATAAAAGCTGAAACTACTGTATGGGCTGGAAATTTCTTGTGAATCATAAGCACCTGTAAGTACAGTGCTTCAGAGGCAGCTGCCCCAATTCTGGACAGAGCCACAGCTGAAATGGAAATCCTCTGATATGGTGTTTTATGACCTGCAGTGGCTGGCCCTGTACTTATGCAGGCACCAAGATGTCTGGGAGCAATCACAGGAAAACACTAAACCAAGCAGTGCTGCCTAGGTCAGAGGCTTGAAAGTTGACCTGTGTGGGCTGCATTGCCATGAGCTGTTTGCAGAGATGGCGAGGGAGAGGGAGCACAATGTGTGGATTTCCCCCCCCCCGGTCCAGCTTGCATGTTTATTTTTTTCTTCTGAGTTGAGTATATCCTTTTTTGATCATTCACTGCAGCAGATTGACATCTGCAGCTCTTCCTCTGTAGATGTTGGATTAACTGTAGTGGCTGCTCCATACCCTACAGCACCAATGTCTGCCTTACTGCACCAGTAGGAATTATTGAAACAAAGCACATTAACAAAGGTGGAATTAATTTTCACGGCGCCATGAAAATTAAAGGCTTTTCCAGATTTTTGGASAGCCTGGAATCATTTTGTTTGCCTGATGCTTGACTCAATAGCTTGAATTGTTTCATTTAGACAATTCAAGCTTAGATCTACCCTAAACATTCATGTCAGGAGCAACGTATTAAAGATATAGGCTGCCTTACAGATAGAGCTGCTGCTATGCTATTTTTTTTTTTAGTAACTTGGGATTATCTTTTTGTGTCCCTGAGGCCCTTACCAGGCCCATTTTTGTCACTGTGTGCCCAGAGCCACCCATGGGCTGCCTGAAGGTGGGCTCAGCTGGGTCTGTAACTGTCTGTGACCACCCAGAACCTCTTTCCCTTACTGCAGCCTGCTGGCACTAGGCAACAAAATAGAAGTAAATCAGTAAGTATCTGGACTAGTAAAGAGAGAAGAAAGTTAAAAGACATGTGACCAATTTAGAAATGTTTCTTGTTACATTTATGTACACTAGGTACATTTAGCAGTGGCAGTAGGGACTGGGATTCAGCAACCCTGCAAATCTTCAAGCTCTGTAGTGGCAAGGTTACCTTTACCTTAAATGCTATGTATTTCCATTGTTATTTCTGTACATCCCTTTTCAGCATGAAGCAGAAGAAGAAACATAAGGAGACACAGGCACAGTCATTCTCAATTACATCTTCAAATTTATTTGGATACCTCAAAGTATTTTACTGATTTACTGATGCATTTCAACAATACAGCTACATCTCACCACATAAAGCTCACAAGGAGAAGCTATTCCCAGAATCTAACCACAAGCCATATCCTTGAGAGTTGCCTTTCTTTTCAAACAGGAGGTTCATGCRACTTTGGAAAGTCACGTAAGCTTCTGGAGTATTACCTCATGTGAAGACTGGAACAAGGTGAGAATTCTTGAACAAGGTGAGAATTAAGAGCTGTGAATTTTTTCCCAGCCCTTGCGCTGTCTTACATCAGAGGCTTGAGGAGGTGTCTCTGATTTTGTGTTATGTGATTTTTGCTTATTTGTTTAGCTACAGAATACACAGGACTGACTTACCTTTAGGTGCACCTTCATGTCAGAGTCAAAATCCAAGGGAATCACTAGTGTTTAACACCGGTAGCAGCCAAATGGCATGAGGCTGTGACTATCATCATTTGAAAAATACTGCAGTAAACTGTATGTCTCAGGAATGCCATCTCTAAAAGGGAAATAAAAGTGGACAAAACAAATTGCTCCTGATTTACAAAAAAAAAAAAAAAAAAAATCAGTGCACAAAAGGAAATTATTATTTTATTTTAAGATTTCCAAGTGCTCTGCATAATCCAGGGAGCCTTTGCATTTTCATGAATGACATATCTATCTATTTTACCTCCTACGAAAGGGAGAACTTTGGCATGCTCAAGTATGCCTTAAAGGCAATGCTGCCTTTGGGATCTCACATTAACATAATGATAAATGTGCTGTGTATTGCATGAAAATGCTGTGCGCCAATGTGTCAGAATGTGTTTTCCCCGCACACCTCTCAATTAGCATCTTATTTACATATTGGCAGAAAGGATTCTGAGAAAGACAAAATAAAGTATGTTTTAATACAGTCTTCTCCGAGGCCAAAGTATTGGCTCCAAAAGCAGTTTTCTGCTGGTATATCTTTCAGAGATAGTGATGAGTTACTTTTTGAAGTACTGAACCAGCGTGTGTTTCAGCAAATAGCAGTAGGAATAATACCATTTTTCATCTTATACAAGTGTTGTATTTGCTGTATAAGTCAGACTCAACAACGTGTGACTTGGATAAAACCACTTCCCCCTGCTCCCAACCTGTCACAGAACCAGAAAGTTTAGCTTTTATAATGATGGCACCACTACATTTGGTTAATGATAAAAATACCTAATTTTAGTGGAATTTATCATTGGTGGCATTCTTTTTGGCTGCCAGGTAGTACAAAAATATGGAAACAAAATAGTGGAAGCTTCCAGCATCACAACAGTGATTTGTTTGTTGTAGTCCTAGTATACTAGTTATTCTCTTTTTTAAAAACCTTTTAAAATAATCTCTGCAGCTTATCATCTCATCCCTCTGGATTTTCAGTACCTCATATTATTCAGAAGTGCTGTGTTCTAGATATCTTTTTCAAATGCAGTAAGCTTCAACATTTGTATGCAGGAAAACCATGCTGCAATGATACTTGCTATTCTAGGTTACTGTAAATGGTATTTATATTCCTTCTATATAAATGAAGGACACTTTATGCATCTGTAGTGCTTATAAATCCTTAYGGTTAGAAATGCTTCACGCTAGGCACTGTACAAAGGCATCACAAAAAGACTCAGTCCTRTAGAGTTCAGAGTCAAAACATGTTTTTCAAGATATAACATACAGATGATACGAACAGGTGGAAACTCATGAGGAATGTATGGCSAAAATGATGGTGAGAAGCACAGCACATGAGCAGACTAACCATTTTTGTAGCATCACAGCAAATAAGACTGTATTCTCACATCTAAGGATAGATGTGAAGAAAGCTAGTAAAGTGGCTTTAGGTAAGGGAGAGGCTATTTTCAGCAAGATGCTACTTGCGTGCAGGCTGTGGAAGATATCCTCTACCAAAACCAGTGAAAAACTTGAGATTGGAAATGATCAGAGCAGAGGAGAGCATTAACTTTGGAGACAAACAGAAGAGACCACATATGAGAGTTGCTACATATGAAGGCGTGGGGATAGAGAMACTCTGAAGTTTCTCTGAAATTTAGGCTTAGCCTGGATGTGGGGCATGGAGATGCCMCAGCAGAAGGTGAGAGCAAGGAGAGAGGTTTGGGTCACTGTGCTCTGGAGAGGACATGCAGACCTCGAACAGAAGGATTAGACATTTCCACTTGTACTTTCTGAGTCTGAGACTAAAGTCTAGATAAAGAGGGGTCAGGGGACAAACTAAAATTGCAGTTTAGAGGAGAGCGCTCAAGGATAGAGGTGCCAGTTTCTGAATTATTAGAGCTGGTTAATTTGTGTTKTCGCCAACTTTTACAAATGGGTCTGCGCAAAGAACTGGTTCAGGCTATGATAAATACTGTTTTGGAGGGTATTATATAATGCACAGTAAAATAATATCCCCTCAAGCAGTGAATGTAAATAGAGTCACTGATATATTTCTGGAGGTTATGTTATTTTAATCAATTCTATAGAGCACTATCTCTGGGAATATTGGGGATATCTATGTGATATTGGACGTTACTGGCTCCTACTGGCAACTGCAATGTCTGAAATGAGACTAGTTCGGTTTAGAAAATTTGGAAAGCTGCCAGGCCCTGTTGAACTCAGTGGATCAAATTCTGCTGTTTTTACACATGAGCAGCTGTGTTGACTTCATTAGGGTCTCCTGCGTATAACAGAATACTGTCTTCTAATATGATTATATCAGGAAGCTGGGATTCATCTGTATCTAATTCAGTATAGCATTAGGTATCAGTTTGCCTGCATCATACCTGTCAATAACTTTTCAAAATTAAAAAAAAGTAATAATGCCTAGAAAGAAAATAACTTGAGTAGACAGCCAATGGCTTTGGGAAATGGAATAGATTAAACGGACAAAAGTAGTGAAAGACAGATCATAACGTCAAAGCAAAGAGCCAGGGCCAGACAGCGAAGCTTAACATCTCTGCTGCCCTCTCACTGATGGCCTGACTTAGCAGCATGCTGAAGAATTTCAATTGCAGTCATAGCTGAAACAGGGTCATTACAGACCACAGGTGGGATTTTTCAAGCACAGGTTGAACACCCTCCCCAGGCCTTGATGTCTTACCTTTAACTTTTAGCAAGTGCATGTGTGGGCCAACCCTGGTATTTCTGAAAAGACTCAGGAGATGACACTATGATGTGTGTTTTCAGTCGCAGAGCTGTGTTTTCTACCTCTTGTTGTGCTTTTGTAGTTACCGCGTGAGCTAACGCCAGATAGTCGGTCTACGTAGGTGGACTCTCATCTTGCATCATTAACAGGGCCAACAACGCAACTTCAAGGAGCTCTTGCAAGAGCTGTTTTAAATTGATTATTGTGCTGTTCAGAGGCTCTAGTTACACAGCGCTCATTAGCGACAACTGAGGCACCGAATAAAGCAGACCTGTCAGACTTCCTGGCTTTGAAAAGACAGATAAATTAGTCTGGGCAGAGTGCCACGCTAGTCTAGTTATATTACTTGCAGCACTTGAACTGGCTCAGGGAAAGCTAGCTTGGGTATCCCTGCACGATACTGTAGCGTGCTGGCCAGATGCACCCCTCACACAGGCAAACGGCTAACAATATTTTCAATTGGCTTTACTTGTTCTACTTCAATTAAAACACTCTGGTTACTCTGAAAAGCAGGCTAACAGTGTTACCTTTTGCTTTTTTTTGGTGGCTGTGCTCTGAGGGAGGCTAGTGACACCTTCTCCACTGCAAGTGGTGGGTGGCCTCTCAAGGTAGTGTCTCCAGTACTCGGTCAAATTCCTCCCGAGGTGCTCGCATTTGTCTTCTGGCCCCGGGGAGCAAGCGCAGAGCRGCTCTTGTTCCAGCAGTGCACGGGACTGCGGTTGTGTAAGGTAACACAGGTGACRCTGAGGGAAGAGAAGAAAGGCCAGAGTCATCTTGCTGCTTTCTCTAAGCTGGACTCAAGCTGGACCCAGGATGGGCACACCTCAATCAGGCTAATGTAGAAGGTGTAGGACACATTTACTTAGCTTTCCAGAAACTCTGTCTCTTCAGAAATTTTATTAAAAAAAGTGTTTAAAGCAGATAGGTTAGTCATAGATTTTTATTTTGATCAGAAAAACAGATATTCATTAACCCAAACAAATCTCAGATAACTAAGTAAAATACATACTGGCAATACAGTTTCTTGGAAGTTGTTCTCCCTTCCCACATTCGCTTTTGTATATAATTTTCTCCCCTTCTATGACGGGATAAAAATCAAAATCTTCTTCACATTAAAACACTTCTGTTTTTGTTTGTTTGTTTTTAAATGGAAGTGAAAAGTGAATCACAGAGAGACTTCCTAGTAACTTCAGTACAGGCCAGTGGTTTCGACCATCACAAGTTTGCACTAAGACAGATAAATAACAGCTATTTTATACAGAGCAGAACATCCCCCAAAGCAGAGACCTGCCCCCTCCCCAAACAGCATTCATATAGACAACTAACCTTGACAGCTTTAGTCTCAACCAAGCAGAAGGAGGAGGACTGGAAAATCATTTCCCCATTTCCCAAGGAAATGTTCACGCTATACAGCTGTTTGGAACAGGCAAGATCGGATTTGGAGCACTCCAATGAATCAGCATTTTCTGACAAAAATTGTCATGTTAGAAAACACATCAGTGAAGTGAGGAAGCATGACAGAACTTTGTTTGTTTGTTTTCTGGAAGTGTCTTCACACTTGTGTCTCCAGCCCATTTATTAGGGCTAACAGCTGAAGTCTGTGTCTAGCACTTTTGTTCTTGCAAGGCCTATGGTGTATACTGTTTATCTGCAGCGCAAAATGCAAATACAGGCGGTGTTTCCTCACCGATGAGGAGTTCTGTACTTGGCTTAAACTCTTCCCTAACTCCTACAGGGATGCATCAATAGCGTCTAATGTGCCTTAAGCTTGTGATAGGCTCTAGAAACAGTCCTCTCATTCTCAATGCACRTGTACATTACATAGCATATACGGTACTGGAGAAATAAATGAAGAAGTGCAGGTAACACTGACGTGAATGCTCTGTAGTTTCCCCCATCTATGGTCAACCTGGCCTTTAGCAAGCAATGTTCAAGACATTAATTTGATCTGGCTGATAATCAGTGAAGCAAGTCTAGGAGCTTATGGTACACCTTGAAGGAACAGAATAAAACCTAGTTCTCTCATTTTTTAAAAATCCCTGTGGTTTAGTTTTTAGCTCTAGCAGGGGAATTTTGGAAGTCTGGGCAATTTCCTCCCAGAGCCCTTGACCAAGTCCACATGCAGCAGATCTGTGCAGATGGGGAGGGGAGGGGGTTAGCAAACCCCTGAAGGGTTATTGCACACCAGTATGCGCCCAGGTAGAAACCAGAATTTAACTCTCAAATAAGGAGGACTTTGTGCCGCTCCTAATCACTCAGTGAAGATTTGCGAGACTCTGGCCAAATGCTGTTAAGTAAAATTTTCCACTTCAGCAACTTATTCAACCAAAGGGAATTCTGTCTGCAATACCATTGAATGCATTCTTCCTCAGAAAATAGAAATCATTGATTACCGTGCATTTGCGAAAGCATTGCTCTTCATCCTGCCCAGCGGCCTGTGCTTTGAAGAATCCTTCATGATTGCTACCTAATAATCAGTGTTTAAAAAACAACAACAACAACAACAACAACAACAACAAAAAACACAAAAAAAACAACCCCCCCCCCACACAACACGCATCAGCAAACAGTAGATTATTATTGTAACCATTTTGTCAGATACGGTTTTTGGCAGAAAGGCTGGGTAGGAACGACTAAGGCTCCCTATTAAAATAATGCCATCTGCATCCATCTAGAATTTTGGGATCACTGCTCACCTCTTAGGGTACCCTCAATAAGCAACAATTTCCCATTTACAAGTAATGTGGATAAAGAAAGAAAGAAAAAAAAAGCTTAGTGAAGAGAAAAAGAACCTAGAAGAGCAGCTTGTAAAAACACTTATGAATACATCTGTGAAAGAAGAAGAAAAAGGAAAGGAGAGAGAAAGAAAGAAAAAAGAAAAAGAACAACACTGTTCTAGGACAAACTGATGAGCAACGTTTGTTTGCACACTCCAGTGCAAGCAGCCYATAGTCAGATGGCTCCTCACCACTCTGCTGATCCTTCCTGCCTTCCATCAAGGCCTGCTATGTTTCAGTTTTGGTGGAYGGCACGGTCCCAGAATTGGGACCTCTCTCCAGCTCCTGGAGCTACTCTGTTCCCTCATCCAGCTATAGGTGCTTCAGATCAAGCTAGGGACAGACTAGYAGATGCTGGTCATGTTTTACTCTGCTCTGAAGTTATCTGCAACASCTCTTGCTGTGAAATATTCAGTCAAGATCACCTCTCACAGTGAAGTTCAGCATCCTGAGCTTCAGAATGGGCCATTAATAAAATGTTATTCCCGTTACCTGTATTGCCATAGTTCTTTCAGGTGCAGTAAGGGTCTGACACAACGTTGCAACTGGTACTATGCGAACATGCCTTGAGCACATCCATTGCTACAGAGCAAGAACCTGCCCCTGCTTTCCGTTCAGTGACGGAGAGGAATTAAGCGTGTGTGTGCGCGCGCATTATACGAGCTCGTAAAGCATCACCGAGGAGAAAGCTTCCATCAAAGCTTTTCATACCACTATAGTCTGGCCCCAAAAAGCCTATATAGTCAGTTTAAAGGCTCTGCCAGAGACATTGGTTCAGCATGTGCTCTTCAGTGGCTAAAAAGGGTGTCTGACAATTGCTTTTCTCCACATTTTTAAACAAAATTCGGAGGCAGATGTAACCTGGAGAAGCTCAGCATTGCTCAAAGTATTCAGATAAGAATTCGTATTTTGAAGAGCTTACCCAAAAGAAAGCCTCAGAGCTCATGTGACTAGCCTGTGTCTCATAAAAAAAAGTTTTGTCTTCAAGTAATATGTCAGTCTTAAGGAAAGGATTTCAGTGCAAATACAGAAGTCATCCAAATATTACAGCTTGCAACCCTTCCTTCTTCAAGGAAACTTTTTTCCCCAGAGAGGCAAACGTCTAAGATGCAAAAAACCCAGAAATAATGCCAGCACTGCGATTCAGTTCAAGAAATAATCACGCATTCAAGAAAGGTGGCTTTAGTGAGCACACACAGTTACAGATGTACTTATTAGGTTTGAACAGTAATAGGTGGAAATTACACCATACAAGACAGAACAAAAATACAGGTAAAGAGATGAAAAATCTGTATCGTACAAGGATCTCACTGCATGCCATTTTTATGCTGGTGTTATGTGTTATGCTGGGTCACATTAGATGTTATGCTGGATGCTATGTGGCGTGTCTAAATGTTGTTCTCTATGCTGTAACTTAAAATAATGGTCTAGTGCAAGTCTTAAAAATGGTAGGCTATTTGCTGAAGTCAAGGGCCTTTTAGCTTTCAATCTATGCTCTCACAGCAGTGCTCATTTTAACTCTTAGTAACTTTCTGCCTCAGAGGAGCTGCAGCTATTTCTAGGTGGCTAAATTGTGAGCTTTGTTGTAAATAAAGCATAGGATACACTGTCAATACAAGCTGTCCAAAAGATAACAAGACCGTTTAAATATTTTGATTTTTTTTCCAGTGCACTATCAGAGACTGAACACTGGAATGAGTCATGAGAGCAACCTACCAGATGAAGAACATAATGGATGTCTTTCATAAAATTGAATATTTAAACAGTGCAGTTGTTAGTTGCATTGAATTTGTTCAACCTCAACATGAAACCATGATGTTTCACTATTCTTTCCTCCAGTATAATGCTATAGGTTAGACTGAACAGCAGTTTGTCAGGCATTGAATCATCTCTCGGAAATGCAATGCTTTGGATRGCTGGGATGGTGAACGTAACCTCATCCCAGGGATACTGCATATATGTATTCTAATCCTAGATCCAGAGAGATCAGTAGTAAAACTCCTATCAGCTTCAGCGGAGATTGGCTCTTTATGCCCCCAAGGCTTTTTAAAGGAGCACTGGCTCTTTCAAGAGTTCAATATTGCTATTAGCCTGCCTTGGCAAAAATTGTTACATAGACAGGATTTTGCGTGCTAAATCAACAGAGCAGCATAATCCATTCTTGGAGCTGTTAAGCCAAACTTACCGGGAGAAAAACCGAAGTAGGCTCTTCCAGCACAGACTAGTCTTTGTGCCCCTGCACCATTTCACTAAAGAAAACAAAGTTTAGCGAACATTCACTGAGTGTAGACGTGTAGGTGTACACACATGCACGCGCACACACAACTAATGGAAAACCTATTGCAGGCAACAGAAATACTTCCACTGATTTCAGTGGGCTTGGCCAGGAAATTAAAATCAATATRTAAGGTCATCTGGGAACGTTTAGTAGCTACTTTAGTTACCAAATCTGTCTTATAAAGTATCACTTCCTTGCCCATTCAGCAGGACTTTTGTAGTCTCCTGTTTAACCATCAACATTTTTACTCTTCCAAACTATTGGCATTAACTGGCTTTTGAGGACCACCTTGCTCAAACAGCTTTTACGACTACAGGTCAAACGTGGTGCTAAAATCAGAAGACAGCTCTGAAATCCGTGCCTGTGCATATTAGGTTTGGACCTTCTCAGTATGTATGAAGGACACAAGTGTGCAATATAGTTTCTTATTCAGCCACCCTCAAAGAACAAAAACATTACTGACCACTGGAAAAAAACAAAAAACACACCCCAACAACAACAAACAAACAAACATAGTAAAATGCCCCTGGGCTCCTCCAGCTCTTTCCTCCCCAGAAGGGGGAACAATTAGGATCATTATTATTGAATGTATTATGAAATTTAATATGTTGACTGCAGAGATACACTGCACAGTATAGTCATCCGAGAGCATGGTGTTAGTCAGCAAGGCATATTACAAGAGGGAGATATTTAATGAAGATGGTGTTTCATCTTCATTTCAGACAGGTGAAGTAACATAAGCAAGTTTTTGGAAGGAAGGTAGAGCCGGATTTTGGTGGGTAGCTGGTTTGGAGCACTTAGTTAATTCTGAAACATTTTTACTCCACTTGAGCTACATTCACTAGAAGCCTGCTGCAGATAATTGAAACTTCTGTCATATTTGCCTGTCTACGTTTTCAAGATTTTGATACAGTTTAGAAGATTACAATTTTGTCCAGGGGTTAGCACATGCATTTCTCACTTCAGGAACACAGTGGTAAGAAAGGGAGGGGAACTCACAAGTGGAACATTTGAAAACACGTAAGCCTGTTAGTTAAGACAAAAAAACCCAAATCCCTGAAGTCTATCAGTTTAGGCTTTTCTTAGAAGATTTCTATTTTAATGAAATCTCTGCAAGCACTAATCCATAGCACTGAACAGGGCATTTTATTTCATTTAAWTGATTTTCTTTACTGCAGCCAAGGTGATAAAAGATTGAAAATTGTCTATTGTGCATGTGTAAATACCTTAAAAATCCTTTTTAATATGCACATCTATTAGCTTATTAACAAATTSAGACTACAAAAATGATATGACGCTTTGAGATGCTATTCCAGTTATTTGCATAATGCCTAATCATGTAAGCATGGCTTTACCTCCATCTGTTTACCAAAAGAATGGGCAAGATTTTTGGCACATCTGCCTGCATTTACAGCATTTCTGCTGCCATGGTTATGCCTTGTTCCGTTTAGTTATTCATGACAGGCAGGGCAGTGCCAGGGCTATAGCCACGTTAGAGCTAGGTGTGCAGGCATCAGACAAATCAGAAAATGTTAGTTCTCAATAGAGCTTTTTTTCCTTTTTTTTTTTTTTGGTCTTAACTAATGCTTTGCTAAGGCTCTTCCTATGTTGACAAGGGCATTGTATTGAACAAGGCAGCACCATAAAACCTTCAGGCCTCTGCAAGGCAAGAGAAGCATTTCGTAAAGTCAGGCTGATGACATACTGTCTTGCTTTGCTGCAGCTTTCCCGATGTGCTCCTGCAAAGCACTCGGAGCCGTTCAGTCCCCTCGACTATGGCAAAGGGTGACGATTTCTCTGCTCTTTGAAGGATTGTGCTTGCGTGGACTCCCCTCTCAGGAAACACCTCTGCTTCACTAGGGCATTTAATTGCCCCCAGATGCAATTTTTTATTCTGTGCCATGAATATAGTCCCCTAAACACATGACAGAAGGCAGTGTGAAAAGCACTTTTTTCCTCCCATGAATTACAAGTGACTAACAAACACATGAGTGGAAGAATGAAGCATTCCCATGTGTGAATAGCRAAGAGATATATAGCAAGAAGCAAGAGCAAGTTTTGGGGCAGACAGAGAGAGACATGTGATGAAGACAAGTGATGCCAAGAGACTGGAGAGCTAAAAGACATAATAGAATTTCTTTAAAAAATAATCAAGGGAAATTGAAGTACATGATCAAAGGAGCCAACAACTGGGGGAAAAAAACAGTCATCTACAACCAGCCAGGAGACATTAAACAGATAAATATAGAAATCTTTAAAGGTAGGATACTGAGCACAAATCAGGGATAGCTGCAGCAGCTACAGAAGAATATATGATACGACTTCATAAATGAATCGTATGCTTACTTTCTGTGTAAAGCATTTGGTTAGAACCTTACCTTGTAAAAGAAAAACTGCTTTTCCCTCCCAAAGCCTTCCAGCTAGTGTTTCACTAAAGAATTCTTACTGTCCGGTCATGTCAGCAATAACTTTAATAACCACCCTTCTCACCAGTAGAAGTAAAGCTAATTTTTCATGTCGGACATTTATCTTATTCCATGGAACAATTAAGATTTTAATTCATTATATAAACAAGGGTCTTAAGGTTATTTACTGTTTCAACATGATCTGTTGTTACAGATATTTGGAATAATTACACTGAGTTGAATCCTCAGCATATCTCCTTAGACCACCAGCAACAGGTTTTTCCAAACACGCCCCAGACCTGGGCAGGGTCACATGCACGCGCACACACACACACAGTTTATTCCCAGGTACACCTGGGCTAGCTACACCTACAGCTACAGCATGTTCTGACTATTAAAGCAAGTTTTTGCAAGTTTGGTCAAATGATGAATCTTACCAAGAAAGGCCCCATCAAACCGAGATCATGTTTGTATTGCATCTACGTAACTCATTTTATACCAACTTTTTTTTTAGGCTGCAGTACCATAGCTTCTCAAATTTTGCCTGGAAAATGCCAGCTTTCATTGCATAAATTTCATTTYGTAAATTTGAAACAAACAACCATTTCCAAACCTCTAGAAGATAAAAGTACAAGCAAGTACAAAGCCTGGCACTTATTTTTTTTTTCCTAATATTTGTTGCCTAAGTTTTCTGAAAAGCTAGCTAAAAGGGTTTCCTTAGGAAGGTGCCTCAGTTTGCAATTCAGAGCCATACAGTTAGCAAGGCAAGTTTAAAAACACAGCCCATTATACTACTGCATGCACAAACCTGTGTAGGCTGCAGCCCCTTGTCAGGTTCCCAGCGTGGCCCTCGATGCCACTCTTTGGAAACCTTAATGAGTGGTTTGCACGTGTCTTGGAGCCTGGTCTGGTCGCTGACAGCCTCCCACTGATGGGGAGGCTTGGAGATGCATGCTGGGCTTCATCTCCTGCTGCCTCCTACCAAGGAGTATCATCACTAATGTGGCGAGAGCACTTGCACTTGCCTAATTGCCCATCATTTCTACATTGCTTCTATTTTGTTTTATTCTGCCCATGTCAGTAAAACCCTTGCAGCAGTTTTGGTGGTACAGGACCCGATGCTGGCGCGAGACCCTCCATCCAGGCTCGTTCATGCTGGTTGCTGAATAGACATCAGAAAGCAACATCGTTTGGCTATCGCTGACCTGTGATAGGTTGCTAATTGCAGCCCTTTTTATGCCTTATCAATCTCCTGAGCCATCTGGCCCCTGTTGCGACATACCTGCAGATGTATTAATAAACCAATCTAATATAGCTGTACATATTAATATACAGCAGAAGCAGCTGGCTGGTGTTTGTTGTGAGCTTTCTACATTTCCCTGATGTTTCAGCCACCATAATGCAAAGTCCTAAGGCAGCTCCTTCAAGGAAAAGGACAGGCTTATCTTGTCTACCTGCAAACCAAAATAAATTCCTCTTTCATAAATAAGACTGTCATCGAAATGGAAGTTATAATAAGCGTAAATGTCATTTTCCTGCTTGTAGTTGAAACTTCAGGTTTAGCCCTTGAACAGCACTGTCGGTTCATCTTATTATGATATACCCTCCTGACAGCTCTCATATTAATTGCGCCAGATTGCTTCTTGTGTGCTCGTTTGTTTGTTTTCTYTTAACTAAGAAGAATCTGAATGACTTTCAGAAAACTTTGCTTCCTTTCAGACACAGATGGGGTCAGAGAAAAGAAAACACAATCCAAAAGACTTCAAATTATGGGATATGAATTTTACTGATCGAAACAGTGCTCATGAATTTCTCAAAGCAGGCCTATAGATGTAATGCCATTTAAACCCAGAGACAGGAAAGCCTGGTGGGAATAAAGTTTATGCTATAGATGATTCTGCTGTTACATTCAGGCTTTGAATTTTTCAGCTCTTTAGGCTAGTGGTTTTAACTTTATACAAGAAAAAATAGTCAGAGTTTAAGGAAAACTGGCAGTTCCAAATAGGTAAGAGCACTTTTTAAGCTGGGATTAACAAAAGGTATTTAAGAGTTTATATATTATAGTCAGATTTTTTCTGAGCACCTGACTACATCAGGCTGTTTTGAAATTTGATTCTGTGATATGCTAGGTGAATTAGTTGTTATAGAAGTCCCGCTCAGAGTAGGGTTAAAAATTAAATGAAAGTTCATTCTCAAATTTTTCTGTTTATCTTAGGTGACAGTCTTGAGGGTCGGCTTCTAATGGGTAATTCTCTTACCTACATTTTATAACTTGAATAAACTATATTTTGTGGACTAATAGACAACACCGCACTTCAAAAAGAAGAAAAGCTTTTTGTTTTCCTCTTTCGTCACCGATGTCCCTGATGCTTAGTCACTAGCTGTTTCCAAAGCCCCCTCATGACCAACCAGTAAAGGGAAATAGCCACCCCTAAGTATCTGCACCATCTGGGACAGCTGTCTGCCYCTGTCAGTCCAAAAATTCAACCAGCAAGAGTCTGGCCAGACGCGGCTGAAGATTAAACACCCCCCCACACACACACAAACACACACACGCTATCCAAGCTAGCTTTTTTCAGCTTGGCTGAAAGACCATTTGAACTTTTGTCTTACCCGATTGCTACTGATCTAGTTATACCAGTGTCAAGAAGACAATTTAAAGATTAAGAGAAAAGCACAGGCATGGAATCTAAGACTACAAGAGAAATGGATTGCTAAGACCAGCCATTAAAGTCTGAAAAGTCAAGGACTGAGTAATTCTGTTGTGACAGTTAAAAACAAAAACAGCTACCTAGGGCAGGTAACAAGTGTATGAAGGTACTTTAAAAAGAAAAAAGAAAGGCAGGAGGAGAAAGTTGGGGGTTTTTTGAGGTTTTTTGTGTGTGTGTTAAACTCAGCTGCACTTCTTGCAGCTCACAAAATGTGATCCTGCAATTTTAAAGATAACTTGCAGAAATCTATTTGGCCTACCAAAAGATACTTAAAAAAAAATTAATTGGACAACTTTACTTTTGATTAAAATCCATGAAAGATCATAARAAACAGGCAGATGAGTTGTGAAGTAAATCGCGATGATTCTACATATCCAAGGATATCCCCATTTATCAAAACCATTAGTGTTAAGGCTTTGAATATTCCCAAAACCTCTTTTCCAGAGAGAAAATAGCAGTTGTCCAGAGAGCCACAAGTATATAAAAGGTTTCCTTTTTTACCACCCACACTCAAGCATCTCGATTCAGAAACTGTGTTTGCAAGTACCTTTAAGTTTGTACTAATCGGAGTTTTGTGTGGCGATTATCACAAGCAATACACAGCAAAGCACACACAGATTCAGCACAAACCCTTTCCAGTTCTGTTGGTGTACTGCTTGGCAGCAAGCCCTGTCACCTGTTTCCCTGAGTTCCTCCAAAAACAGTTTGTGAATTTTGTAGAAAGGTTTTCCAGCCTTTCCTTCTTCCTGTGAGCATACCGACATTTCCCAGAAAGACGTGCTCAGCACAGTTCACAGTGCTCATATGCAATCTGTCCTTGCTGTCCAGCGAGTTCAAATTGCACAACCCCTCCTTGCAACCATTTGGATTTACAGCTACCCAAACCTCATCTCCATTTGTTTCCATGACTGCACTTAACAGAGTCAAGTTGGATGTGAGCTATAATCCCCGAGGTGGAAAAAACCCTGTGCTTTATCCACTAAATCATGGGAATCTCAAACTGCTGGCATCCTCTTTGCCCCAGCGCAATGGGTAAAAGGCTACAAAATGGCATCACTTCTGACCGAGACAACTGTAAAAGTCTTCACTAGTGATATGAAAAAAGCCTGTCTAGTGAGCAAATTGCACTTTTGATACCCGTCAATAATATACAGTTCAGTCTAATGAAAAGATCTTATATTTCTCTCAAAGGGGGAAAAACAACAGGGGAAAAAAAACAACAAAAAAACTAGAACATATTGCTGAAGTACAAAGATGAAGTGAAAACAAAAACCCTGTATTGTAACTTTATGCATATTGAAGAGCTACAAGTGACAGAGAAGAATGCTTCTCGGAGAGATACAAGATATACATTTAACAGAACAATATAGTTACTATAAAGTTTATTCTCCTCATTCTAAAAACCAATATAGAGTAGTTTGCACAGTGCTGGCAAGAAAATGAGACACCCTCCTTTCTTCTAACACTTCTCTATAAACACATTACGTTTAGCCTCTATCTCATACTTGCATTTCATGCATACTTCTGTACTGGGTGCAGCAGTCATGGACAGGYACAGAAGGGAGAAGACATCCCATCGTGTCTTCCTATAGGCTATGGTTTAATGGTTTTATGCTATAGGGTAAAAATTCAGATTCAGCCTGTTGCCTTTCCTACATGAGTACACTTATAAGTATTCCTCTTCAAAGGCCCTGCTCTTTCAGGACTTTTCTATAAAGATGGAGGTGGGGTGGGGTGGAGGTTTAATTTCCATGTGCTTCCCAGTATTTACGAGATGCAAGACAGCCCGTGTCTGGTGGGAGGACATGCTACAGACTCTGACTCCTGTGACATGAACCTGTGCACATAGGCCGTCTTCTTTTCCAGGCAGAAAAGAATTATGCAATAACAGATTAAACTGCCCCTTTTTTGCCACTGTGATGGACTGCTCATCTTAAATGACCTAAYGCTGGAACCCTTAGTAAGCTGAGGCACATTTAAGACATTTTTCACATTCATTTAGTAATTGAAAGAGACAAACATTATTTCATTATTGTAAATAAACTAAGCAGTATTAAGATACAATTCAGAGATGAGTTGTTCAAGTCCTACATGGAAGATTATATATTAGAATTATTGATGCAACTAGAATTACTGTTACTATGTTTCCAAATCAAAATTTAGCCCTTACAAACTGTTTGTAAATCTCTCTTGTTCTTAGGAGGACAATGTGAGAACTAGTTTCCTTATAATATGGTTTGTGACTCTCTTGCAAAAGGAGCTGTGCACAGCAAGTGCAAAACCGTAATATTCAATTTTCTGATTTTTTTTTTTTTTGAAGTGAGAGAATCAGAAACTCTACTTAGAGAGACACATCCAAAATCTGATCGAATACCTGGCTCTCATGGACAGACAGTCCGTCTGTCACCAGGGGGAAGATACGCAGGAGGTATAAAAGGAAGACACTCTTCATTTACTGAATGTATTAAATCTCTAGGCATTCCTTGTTAATAAACTATAGCTTTTGTTACTGTCAAAAACCATCATTTCCTCTGTTACATAGGGAGGAATACTGGTGCTCAAGGAGACTAAGTGCTTTGGCCAGGATTCGGCAGCTAGCGRGGGGCTGAGCCTCGTGGAGCGGCAGGGTCTCCTTCTGCAGCCAGGCTCCTGCCTGGGGTGGCTGCCCCGGCCGAGAGCTGTCACCAAGGAAGGGGGAAAGCGAGAGGCCGGGAGGCCATTGGATAGGACAGATCGATCGATCCCCTCTCRGCTCTCAGAGCTGGAGAGCTGATGTCTCCCCCCCCCCCGTGGTTGACTTACATGCACTGGAACTCATTAAAGGTAATTGAGTTAAGCCAATTTGTTATCCAAATAACATTTAAGCAAGTGTCCTAAAAATGAAAATGCATCATCTCACCCCAGTTCAACCTCGGAAACCACCATGAAATAATTTATTCCTCCTCTGTTATCCTGATAGAGACAGTCACAAATGCTTTGGAGAATAACGTTACAATTAGCTCTGTGTTCGTAGCTACGCCGGTAACACAGGCTGTCTGCTCTAATGCGTGGGGACTGAGGGTCCATTTGTGGGGCTTGCAAGGTCACAACACTTGATTAGGAGCAGTCAGTGCTACRGTGGGACATATTGAGCAAATGGCTGCTTAATGTGACACATTCAAGAAGTATCTGATAGCTCATTAAAGTGGATATCATTAGTATTCCCTGGATCAATCTTCCTCTCTAGTGGACATTGTGTTTTCTGTTACTGTGAAATGTTTCAAGGAAGATAAGCAGTATAGTTAAACAGCATATTTCACTTTTAATATAATTTGCATTTCTCTTAAGATACATACTGCTGTCAATTCAGAAACTGATTCAGATTTTCTTAAAACTATTAGTATTTATCATAAGTCACCTGTGTTGTGTTATTTTTGCTCCACAATGTCAAAGCACTTAGGCAAGTAATCTCATTCTCTCTCTATTTAGGAAAACACCAGGAAACTTAAAGATAGCAACTTCCCCATGGTCATACAGAAGGCAAGTGGCTTATTTTGAAGATTATAAATTAAGAACTTCTTTATTATGCCCCTTTGGGATCTTACCACAGCTTAAAAGCCCTCAAAAGTTATATCCCCAAAAGATATCACACATAACTTAGAGATATTAGAGTGCAGTTTTTGAACTTCTTGTGGGAAGCAAATACTAATTTTGGGTTCTGGATTGTTATTAAGGGAATGTTTCCTACAGAAGCATGCATTATACAGTACTGGCTTTTCTGCTGATCAGGAACACTATTTCTTTTTATTTTTTCCATCTTTTTCTGTTCCAGTATGAAAAGATGTGCTCTGCTAAACAGGAGTGCAGATGCAAGCCCCAATCACATGCTCAGCAATTCAGCCTGGGTTTTCTAGATCAGATCCATGGCAGGAGAATTTGGGCTTTGAGTCATGGCCTAGATGTGATAAAGCTTTGGAAAATAACTTCTCTTGAGGAATACTGTTGCCCCAAAGCCTAAACTACACTCCTCATCAGGCTTGCATGTTGCCCAAAATCCAAGACCAACAGAAAACTGCATACCACTTAGTGAAAAATCTTTAGCCTTAATTTAACTGTTTGCCTGCCTTAATTTTCATTGTTCTTTTTTACAGGATTACAATGTTAACAGGCAGTGAAACCTCATTCTGTCATCAGAAGTGTGGAATTTGTGCCCTATCAGTAAAATTTGTTTAAAACAAACAAACAGAAAAAAAACAAAAAAAACCCAAAAAACCCACATTCCATTGTTTTCTGAGATGGGCGTAAATAGCATCATTGTAGCACAGTACACTCCAAGTGACACAATAAGAAAAATTAAGTTACCTAACCTCACTCCTGTGTTTAGTCATAACCCTGATAAGATGGAACAGGGAAGGAAGAAAAGAAGAACAAAAAAGTAATAGTGTTATAAACAGATCCAAAAAGAAACTTCCAGGTTCAAACACCTCTGAAACTTTTGAGAAAACACAAAACTACATTGGGTTTAGGCATTCCAGCCAAATGCATGACCCTAATGATAACATTCTGCATGTATCAGGAGTACCACACAGCTCAAAAGCCTAAACAGATACTATTAGGCTGTTTACACAATGGGTTTTTTTTTTTTTTGTAAACACTTTCAGATGTCTGGCTGAAAGTATGTTAAGTATGAGTAGTACATTCCCTTTATCATCGAACAAATATAGACCAATATACATGTCTTAGCTCACTTAGACACATGTGGTCAAATTAAGTGTAGCGTGGTTATCCTACACTGTAATCTGCCAGTATTTTACCTATCTCTCAARCAGATATTACCAATTCAAGTTCCAAAATTTTCCTACACTGAAAAAAAAAAAAAAAACCCACTCACATTTCCCATTGCAGCTGAAATCCTTAAACACATACAGTATCTTTTGCTTTGTTTCTGCAGGAATATCTGACTATTATTACTAGTAAACGCTTTAGAAGAGATTTCTTTCCCTTGTCAGTCTCATTGGAAATGAAACACAGTAAGAAGAACGGATGAACACATGTGTATCTATGTACGTAGGCATGTCAGAGGAGAGGGGGAGGAATGGGTAGCAAAGGAGTGGAAAGGGAAAGGACATGTCATGTCTCCTATTCTTTGATTTGAGCCTTGTTCATGCAACGGCTCAGTGGCCCACAGTGAGCAACCGCAGCCAGCACTACTTAGCAGCAAGCCCTCTGCAGGCACCATCTCAGCAGGGTTTCTGCACTGCTGGCCTTCATCTAGCCTCAGTCYACAGCCTTAACACCTAAGGTCACTTATTCCCACTTCTTTTATTCAAATAAGGGTTTTTATTACTGATGCAAGCATAATTTTATATATACRTATGTACATACAYACACACTCACATGGGGGTGGGAAAGGAAAACAACACGACTGAATTTCTCCTTGATGGAGTTCTGCTCACGTCAAGGCATTCAGCCCCAACTCACAYAAGGCAAGAGGATCAGGCCTGTCTTCGATAAGGGATTTTTTTTCTATTCATCCGAATGAACTTAGTCTAAAATAGAGATCTCCCTTAACTCTCCTAACAGTTATCATTATCTGATCAGCAGCAGAAAGAGAGAAACTACAGCCCACTCTTGAGGGGAAAGAAAGAATATGAAGTCTAACTCTGCAATCCGTTTTCACTTCGAAAGGGAGYTACTAAACTAAACAGAAGCAGCTGATTTTCAACCACCACTCACACTTTGGCTTCAGTAAAGCCACATACAGCATAAACACAAAGCAGAATTTGTCCCCGAAATGCTATGAGTGTTTGGTACAGCATGTGAGATTTAGGATTCCATGAAAGAAAAATGACTTTACCTGAGATTTTCCAGGACTACGTTTCTTCTTGCTTTTGGTTGACAGAGGATAAAGTGYGAGAGAACAGGAGAAAGAGCATATTTGAGGAAGGAGGAAAGGACATGATGAGCCTTCTATATACGCTTGCTTATAAAGAAGCAAATAAAGACCATAAAAGCCTTTTACATCTGCATAATAACCAAGATGACAAGCTTTTGCAGCCACAGCACAGCAGTAAATGCCTGCACTAGGTGCACAACAATGGAGAGTCAGACACAGCAGCAGCTGTACTGGTTCAGTATTGCTGAACTGGTGTGGGAACCAGTGCAACAGATCCAGGGAGGAAGTCATGCACATCGTGGCTTCCAGCTGTCCCCAGCACAAGGCAAGCAGCCATGGGAGGTCCTCAAAGCTGCAAATCTGCTTCAGTATCTGCAATAGACTGCTACAGAGACATACAATTACAGGGGTGCAGGTCTGCCTTACGTCSCCCCCCCCCCCATTGGCATACAGGCAACCAAATGAAAAGATGTAGAGCGTAAGCTAAACTCATCTCTGGCCTGTGGCTAGGTTTATCCTGACGAGTTTCTGTAAAGCGTCAAAGGATCTCACCAACCTAACCTTGACTAGTCCACACAAATAAGTATGCTTCTTT
The DNA here is from genome assembly GCF_003343035.1 of Apteryx rowi. Classification (NCBI taxonomy): domain Eukaryota; kingdom Metazoa; phylum Chordata; class Aves; order Apterygiformes; family Apterygidae; genus Apteryx; species Apteryx rowi. The sequence continues at coordinate 3,217,491 of NW_020450905.1, read as the reverse complement.
GAACAGGCAAATCAGGATTCCTCAGTTCAGGCATCTGAGGAAGGAGAGGCAGAGGTCTGTAGGGCAACTGGCCTCACCCAAGCCCTGAATGACTTAGTTACTCGACTTCCTTCCCCCTCTCCACCAACTACAAAAGGATCCRAGGCCAGCAAGGCCTTAGGGCATCAGTTAAATGTCTAATGATATAAAGGATGAACATCAGCCACCCAAAATGTTTTAAAAAGTTTAAATTAGATCTTCATTTGACTGCTTTATCTTAGCTTTGAGTTCCTACATATTTTTCGCTATGAAGCTTCAGCTATGTAATCACCACTACTGAGCCGAAAGATGGACTGTAGACAGCAGATAATTTGTCTCTTATTTGGGGTCAGTTTTATATTGCTGGGCCTAAGAAAATATTTGAATGAATTTGAATTCAAGGTGTCCTTTCTTAGACAGTGAATACCAACAACTTATTAACTCAGTTTCTCTCTATTTAGATTCCTGAAGCTAAATTCTCACATGGCAACCTTTGTGAATTATGATTTCTATCTCTGGTTGGCAAGGGACTCTTATCTGATGAATAATAACATGGCTTCAGTTATTCATTCCTTGATCATCTCTCCATTGGACTACAACCACTCAATATATCCTCAGCAACACGAACTACTTCAAGCGCATCAAGTTTGTCTTCTGCTTATGGCATGCTATAAAATTCTGAATCACTATATCTTCATCTTTATCTACAAAGAAATCAGTATATAACAACATTATATACATATACATCTCCCACAAAGTATTTAAAAACCTTTAACCTTCCTATAAGATGGCACTCCACTGCCCACACTTCTCCTCTGAGAAGGAGACAAACACCCCATAACATAACACCCCATGAGATATTTAGCCATTTTTCTTTATACTGTACTCTTCCAATAGAGCAGTAAGAACATAATTTTTAAAAAGAGATCCAAATTTCCTCTCTACAATCTAAGGCACCAAACACGTAAAGGCTACAYAGGCCTGTATGGCCAGCTATCGTCTGCCCTCTTCCACTCCTATGAACCAAGAACTCTTGTTATTTTCTTCCTTTGCAATAGAAGAGAAGGAAGAGCAGATGCGTTAACCTCACAAACCCACACAAAAGAGTATTAAAAGTACATCAACATATGGCACACTTTTTGGACTCCTTAGGAAAGGTAGATGGATGTACAAAATTCAGCACTGTACAGCTGTGCCAGAGCCGCAGACCTAAGCTCTGCACTTGGAGCTCACATACTACACGTGGGCGGGGGTGAACGSAAAGGGGCTGCTTGCACATTGTACTGTCAGCTTTCCTTCGTGACGTTGCTGAGAGAGCGAGCATAAAGTCCAATGCAACAGCAGGAGAAGACAGTGGGTACCAGGAGAGAAAGCCGGCCAGCCTGCTGCTCTGCAAAGCCTTACCAAAAAATCCTTATTGCCAAGGGACTGAATGGCTCAGGTGAGAGGTAATAGGATACAGGTACTCTTTTCTCCCACGCTAAAGAATCATTTGAAGGTCCTTAACCAAATCTTAAAAGCAGCGTAAACCTTTACCTTTGAGATGACAATTCACCATATTTGAGAATACATCCATTTAAAGCAGAACAACTCAAAGGAAAGCCAAGAGGGTGAAAGGAAAAGTTTAGAATATCTTCCTACCCAAATTTAGTCCATTATGCCCCCCAGCCGGGTTGTGTTTTTTCATTTTGTTCTAAACTAGTATCTGCTGAAGAAAAGTGTACAGGTTGTCTAGATCACGTAACAACACTGAAAACCATAACAGCTTCCTTTGATTATTTCGTGAGAAATCAGTTGAAGTTCATTGGAGGAAGTAATACAGCATGCTGTGGAATAGGTTTACAAATTAAATCTGTTTGGGTCCTTACAGGCCTCTGAGTTATAAAATATATTGGATGAACTGCAGCCTGTGATCTGAGGAAAGTTCCTTACCGCTGGTGAAGTATTGCAGAAGTAAATCAATCTTGGACTGACTTATTTTCTTTTTCCCCTCATAACTTTCATAACTATTAGGAAAGCATACAAACTGACCTTTAAAGCAATTCTTTTTCTTTTCCTCCAACATTTCAAAAATAATTTTAGCTTAAAAAAAACCCAAGAAAACAAAAATAAAACAAAGTTTAAAAATCTCAAAGGCTGTGAAGAAGGACTGCAGTCCTCCAGCTAGCTGTGTTATGCACTAGACAAAGGAATACAGCTTGCTCTGCCATATYTATATTGATTTTGCAACACAAAAAGTATAAAAAACATGCTTCAAACAGAAACTCTATGTGGAAAAGAGCATAAAAAACCCGTCCAGTGTTCTGACTGTAGGTGTATTTTAAGTTAAAAGAAACCTATAAGAATTTACTGTTAAAAAAAATTTTGAAGAAATTAGAGACATAGTGATACCTTCACTATACTGGATACTGAGGGAGTGCTAGAGAACCTTAGTAATGAGCACCTTAGAGCACTTAGTAATGTTACTTTACTAGTAATTAGTGCAAGTGCAATATTCGATACACAGGACCCTTGAGTCCCATGTTCTTCTGCCTGCCTCTTTCTTCTTCCTCCCCCCCCTCCCCGATATATATCTTATTGCAAAGATACAATGTGCAACAGGCAATCATCCAAATGGCTTTAGTTCTATARCAAAAAATACATTTATAATTGTTAATTAGTTCCGTAACTAAAACCCATCTGTACGCTTGCATAGCTACCCGGGGCATGATGCTGCCCCCACAGCTACATGCAGGGAAGGAAATCTCCGAAACAGATTTTGCTGTTGGGGAAGTCTCCAGKTCAGTTAGGTCGTCCCCTATGGTGCATCATTGTATATAGCTGGTGGTCTACCTCTGAGGAGGCCAGGTGATCTCACTGGGGAGGCAGAGGAGTAGATCACAGGGCAAAAAATAATCCAGCCTATGCTTTATTCACCTTTCTGAGTCTTTCCTTACAAAAGGAATATCCTTTGAAAAGCAGGTGCCTGCCACAAAGCTGGGCAACGATGAGCAAAGGAGCGGTCTCCCGAGCGAGGAGCCTCGCTCCTGCCAGACAGCTCATGCAGCCCAGGGAGAGGGTGCTGGGCGTTCTCGGGATAATCCTGCCGAGGAAATCCGTGGGTGCTCCTAGAGAAGGGTCCTAAGAAGAGGCAGCAGGAGAGTCTCTTCTACACTCTTGAAATATCAATCTGATGAAAGAAGTGTCCAATATGCAATTTATTCTTAGACTTTCTTTTTTTTCCAAGATTACAAAACATGTTATGGATTATGAGCAACATATGAATTGTATTTTACAGCAGATATTAGGTAACTGTTATTGATGCTACACTCTCTAATATCTAATAACGTAAGTATAAAGGAAACAATTCCTAGTTACTGGTTTAGAGTTTGGGCCTTAATAGTCATTGGGGCTATTTTTAGAATCTCAACCCATTAACTAACTGAGAAATTGCAGTGTAGTCCAGGATCCAGCTGTATCAGGTATAAGTATTGCAATCAATAACCATAGCGCAACTGTGGAGTAACTACAGCATTGGAAGAGCATACTTAATATGACTGTATTATAACCACATCTTTCACTTGTTCATTAAAGTGACTATTATTTGAATTAACTTTGAATTAATACTGCAGTCTTATTTATATAAACTTCAGAAACCYGATCTCATGTTTAAGAAAATTTACATTTAAACAAGCCCTTGGAGTGTTTCAACAAAACAAACAGTGCTTGTTGTAAGGCTTTCTCCTCCCCCCCCCCCCCAATGCATCTCTGTACCTGAGAATTAACTAATCCTRAACTATAAGGTCAGGATGGTGCCTTTTAAAATATATATATTTATATATGCACACACACACACATCTCTACACATATATACACACACACACACACACAAACATATATAAAGGGATGTGACTAAGATTGTCGGAAAGGAATAGTGAAGAATCWATGCAAGTGATACAAGTATACTAGCAGTAAGTATAAAGGTCCATAGTGCATAATCCAAGAGCTGATGGCTCCTGCGTTATGCAGAAGGCTGCCGAAACGGCTCCCTGGAGTAGTTTAACCTCTGTCAAGAACATTCCACACAAACGACTGCCTGAAAAGGCTTTTTCATCTTCACATATTTAAAGCACAATAATAGCCACAGAAGTATTTTTCCCAGTGTAAAATAGATTAATATCTTAAATTAGCTACTGACTGTAATCAAACCCTCCTCCCCTCCCTCTCTTCAGCCGCAGCATGCAATCCCAGCCACCCTGCAAGCTATACCCCCTGTAGGAAATACAGGGGACTCGGTGTGATCAAAGGACATATTCATACTGACTTTGCTGAGGCTGTGCAAACTCACTGCAGCTAAAAGCCTGGCACAGGACCTCTCGCCACCTCAAACTCCCTCTAGTAAAAAGCTCTCTCCTTCTTTTTAATTAGTGCCAGGCAAAAACACATTGCTCCTGCTTTGTTTCTTCCCCATGCCTTCTTCCAAGCACACCTTGAGCCCCCATCAGAAGAGGGACATGGTTTGGCAAAAGCTGTTTTGAAGGGCAAGGAAGTTAAAAACCCAGCCTAGGGCTTGGTCTGACCTGCATCTCGCAAGCCAAGTGCATGGTGGTTGGGGAGTTATAATCTCTCAGCTGCAAAGAAAACTTTCCTCATTTGAATCAGGTTAAAAAGTGATATCTGCTGCCAACCAAAGCCTTTTGCCAGTCTATTAGATGTCTTGGTAACCTCAGCAGAATATCGCTTTAAAGGCAGCAGAAGAGATTTCAGCTTCATCACAAACTCTTTTGGTGCCAATTTTAGCAAAGTAGTTGGAGGAGAGCAGCAAAACCTCTGGAAAATGGCAACTGTGAATTATGGAAAAAAGAGAACAAAGGAGATTCACAATGGTATAGAAGAGGGAGTCAAAGAAAGACTATATGGAGGAAAAAAATCTGCAAAAATAGGATACAGTTTTCTCAGAAAAATACAGAATGCTACAGCAGGAGACTAAAGGTGTGATAAGTGTTGAGCCAGGTGCATAACGTGCGTACCCTCCCTCTATACGATCTGCAGACTCACTAACAAACGTAACAGAGAAGTCTACTGTAAATTACAAGATACAAGTCCAAATTTTGGATTAAATTTTCAGAGAAGTTAAACTTATATTACCTCTATAGCCATAGTGCCAGTATCACCTGTTGGGTTTTCATAGAATATATGAGCCAAGGAATCCAAAATAGGCTTTATCATTCAAGTAATATATCTGCAGTTTTTGTGAGGCCACCATTTCTTTTTCCTAGCAGGACATTCTACCTCACTGCAAACAAATAGGTAACTGGCCACAGAGTTACTTGGGTTATTTGGTTTGGTTTTCTTTTTCCAAACAGGGTTCATCCTGAATAAGTAAAATGTAGTCAGGTGCAGTACGAAAAATAGCACAGTTATCCTTGGAAAAGTTTTCAGTGTACAGCCACACAAAGCTGCTCCACTATTTAGCAATCAGATTCCAGTTTTGCTAAAATAGTTCCACTGTAAACATTCAAATAATGAGTGCAAAGTGCCATCAACGACAGAGAGACTGCTGATGTATCACAGCAACAGACCACTGCCACTGTCAGCCAGTCGGTCTGGATTCATACACACTACAAAGCTTCTATGAAAATAAAAGGTGATGGCACCACTATTGAATTAGAGATTTTTAATTACTTCCAGCACTTAGCCACCTTTAGCAACCCTCAGATTATACTGGAATATATTGCATTTGTGAACAAACAGGTCTTTCGGGACCCTATCTTGCAGAAGGCTGTGGAGGACTAAGTACTTTCCACTCGTGTCTGGCAGCAGCTTACCTGGAGAAGCAAGACCACATGCTAGTGGTGCTTTCATGTCAGGTCTACCTGACCTGTTATAGCCCAGACAGGTGGGACCAAAGATCACAGAGGACTGACAGCAGAACGATCCCTAATGCTAAGGTGTCACCAACAGGAGCGTCATGTGCAAGTACGAAGTAGTTCTTTTTATTCCCAAGGGCGCCCAAATACAAAGAAGAGGTAATTAATCTTGATATTAACTATTAATCATTTACAACACACAGACAAGCAGAAGACCATCTTCTCAGCAGGAAAAGGTCTGCTGAGAGTAACAGACTGCAAGTCTGGAGAGACAGCAGGGACTGCTCAGCTACTCTGCCCCAACCACACCGGGAGGCTTTTTTTAAGCTTTGATCTCACCACAGCACTGTTATTTTTTTTCCTTAGGTRTTATGATGAAATGTCTCCTTTGGCTGTACCAGCTGGGAAGCCCAATTTGAAATCTGCCACAGATCCGAAGCTGCACAAAGGTGGCGGGATCAAGCTTTCACCTCTTATGGGCGATGGGAAGGAAACAAATACCCTGGTCTGGCAGCAAAAGCAAGCTGTTATGCTGCAGGTTGAAAGCTCTAGGCTGAAGGTTTTAAACTCTTATTCTGACTAATACACTCCTGTCTTGCCAGGAAAGACATAGCTGAATAAGAGAATTTCCAGCTTCTGTGTACACTCCAGGAATACAAAGCACACCAGGTTGTTTTAGAAACAGGAAATAGGTTTTAAAGGAGAGCAGGAAAAAATGTTTCTTTTCATGCAAGCAAGACRCATTAAAATCTGTCCTCTGGGCATGAGCAACTCAATATTAGGAGCTAACAAATCTAAAATGTTAGAGGACAAAGTTTTTTTTCTCCTGAACCCATATTCAATCCCCACGTATGTGACCAGACTTTAAAGATATTTAGCCATTTTATTTATGTATCTGATTTTAAAAGATTGTGCAGAAGTTCAGGATGTCAGTAACTTGCTCAGCAAAAGAAGTATTTTTCAGATTCGTATAATGCATACAAAGTTTTCTGGTTTTAAGTATTGCTTTATCCAGTAGCATAATTCATCACTAAAGCTGTCCCGAAGTGCATTCATAGCTGACCTCTTCTTGTTAGACACTAAGAAGTCTGGGCTGCATTGGTTTAAACTTGTTCTATGCAAAAGCCCGTTAAAAAGAAAAAAAAAAAATAAAGAAAGAAAATGTTTTGGCCTTTTCAGTCCCTTTTTCCTCTGGTTGCATTTGTTTTATGAGCAACAATTTAGAAAATATATATACACCCACAGACTCAAACAAGAACCCAGTCAAAATATTTTAAAGATGAAGGACAGCCAGCCATCTACAAAACATGCCTTCCACCTCAGAGCTTTATACATGTGCAAGGGAGAGTGGGAAGGAGTTTATCATTTATTATACAGCTACTCTATATTTAGGGTCAAAGTGCTTATTTGACTTTCAAGAAATTTTAGAGACCTGAAATTAGCTCCTTTTCTGTAACTCAGGGATTGAAAAAAACACTCCTAGGAAGGACATAAGATCCCAGTATCCTACTGGCTTAGCAGCACTGTCATCTCTCCCTTCCTATTGCAATGTTYTCCCTTTCCATGCACGCTGCTAGCTCTGGCTTTACATTGACAGCAATCAGATATTCAAGGACAGTTGACTCCCATGAGCCATATATTTACAAAGGTGTCATAAGATACTATTTATAGAGCATGTGCACAAGATGGATTTTTTTTTTTTTTTTTCAAAGAAAAGTGCCAAATGCCAGAGTCCTTTGCCCAAACGGAGTCCCCAGCATAGGTAAATGAGAATTTGCCTATCTTCGACCTCTCATTTACACCTCTGAGCACCTACTCAGTGGGACTACATTAGCAGGGCTCAGCTCACAGCCCAGCTCTSTGCTAGCAAACTGGTTTCAGTTCTCCTGAGCTGCATTAGCACTGCTTCCTTTTTCTACACTCCCTAAACARCAGCACAGAGGAATGGTGACTCCATTTGTCTGAGATTGTGGTATTTTCTGAAAAGTTATATAATCTCGCTCTCACAACCACATTAGTGCCACAGCAGTCAACAGTATAAGAGCCACACGGAAAATGCTATGCGTAACTCTCCTTAAACTGGGGACACCCCTCTCCCCCAGGGGAGGTGAATTTAAAATAGAAGTCTTAAAATGGGGTGGCTTTGGAATATTTGCAGATATTCAGGGTACCCATATCTCCTACCATACAAGATTTGAAGTGTACAGATTTCAATACTGCCCTTGTCAAGAAGCAGTTTAAGAGGACAGTAACAGGACAGTGAGGAAATACATCAGGTCTGTGGRGGAACGGACCAACACAACACAAACCAAAGAATAAAATGAATGTGAAATTATCTAAGCGGCAGGTCTGAAATGTCTGCCTCATTTCTACTTGGAATTCAACAGCCATGACCCAGAAGTGCTCACRGGACAAAGACTGTCGTTTCACCTGCCCTTCCCACCCATCACAGACAGGTCATTTTATCAGGAGCAGCCAGGCACCTAAGAACAGCTGACTGGCTCATTTAAAGATTGTAACACAGATGCTGAACACCAGCAGAGTCAAACACCACTGAGTGGGAGACCAGCTTGCAACCTTTTGGGACAAGCAAGGATGAAGAAGAGCACTTCGGGTTTCYTCTCTGCTGTCAGTGGTAGCACTATGAAGAATACGCAGTTTTCTGTAACCATCATAGTCTAATCCACAGGTATGTCCGAAAAATAAAACAGAAAAGCCATCTTGAAACACAGGTGCAGGCAGAACCGAGTTTCATATCCTAACACGGTGTATTTTGTGTAGCAGTGAAATGACAGTTTTGACAACTACACGTATCAGTTGTGTGGAGAAATGAGAAGAAGGTTCTTGGGTGAGATGCTGAGCAGACAGAACAGATGGGACAACGAGGGATTTGGATACCTACTCTTGCCCTTCACACACCAGGTATCTGAAGCTGGTTATGACAACGAAAGCGTCCTGCTTTGATAGAGTCCACTAACTGACCCTGAATATTAGGGTTACGTGTCCTCAAAGCAGCCTCTCCAATTTGAGAAATCACTTCTGGAATTTGATCCCACTTGCACAGTTTGCAYGTCAGGTAGCATGTATGCTGCTTATTGCTCCTAGCAAAATAATCTTGCTCACCCTTGAATGATATATGGTACGCTGCTCAAGATGTTGGTCTTCTTCCACTTGGAAAAGAAACAGATCACATTACAAATGACTACCCCCACTAAATCTTTTTCTCAATACTCTTTTCCCTGGATTCAGCGTCCATCTGCTATAATTAATAATTATTCCTACTTTGTTCTCCTTGTCATCATATTAACACATATCATTTCATCATCAGAAAGCACAAGTTTAGGAATGTCTAAATAAGCATTAGAATTAGAGGTTTAAAATGTATAAAAATTGATTTATATTATGAGGGCTTCCAGTGTACTGAAGAAGTACTTGTAGATTTCAGCCACTTCAAATGATAAGAGAGCAGGAATGTTGCATAAAAACCAGTTCATGGTAGGTTAAGTGAAAGCAAGATTGGGAAATTTTCTTTGGTAAGGCTTTGAAACTCATTTGAATCAAAGTTGTTATTTATTGCAAAAGAAAGGYAGATTTAGGAAATTATGGCTCTTGTCAAAGCAGGCACAGAGGAAGGATCAAATGATCAGCTATATGCAGCTCTATTTCAAAATGGGTCTTTATGCACATTCTGAATTTAAAAAAAAAAGTAATGTTTTCCCAGAAAGTTACATACCAGATAGAAAGCATGAAATTGTGTACTATAATTCAAAGAAGCTGCAGTAGCTTCAGCTATCTTGTCAAAAGAAATAGAAAGAAACCAAACAGAGCAACAAAACATGTAAAGTCTTTATTTACAGCTTGAGATGAAGTGAGAAGGCGCTACAGACTTAGACTTTAATCCTGCTAAAGGAGGAAAGTGAAATGGTCAGTCAGGGAGGAAAAAAAGGAAGAAAAAAGGAGGACTCCACAGGAAAGGAACTGCATAGCAGCACAAAGCTGCCTCAACAATTTTGAAAACTGGTTGGGTGAAAAAAGGAGAAGATTCTAGTGTCTTTATTTTTACCTCCGAGAACTGAGAAAAGGCCAGAAGTTGATCAGAAACAGGGTACTAAATTAGTGTCTCATGTGTAAAATAAGGATAGCAACTCTGGATTACCTATGGGGTGTCAAGGATTAGGTAGTTAACATTTGCACAGTACTTTGAAGATGTAAGACACCATATAAGTGCTAAGTATTATCCTTACCAAGAGGAACTTGATTAAGTTTGGTTTAGGTAGTTGAAATTGCTTTGTATTTCTGCTAAATAATTCTCTGGTATTCTTACCAGGGTTTGCCACAAACTAACTGTAACAAAGCCTTAGCTGTCTTAATAGTTTGCCAGATAGCAGCAGTATCTTGCTATCTGTAATAGTGTAGTGCAAGGCAAAGTAGCCCACAAAAGATTAATATCTATTAATTAGGATGAAGGGCCCTAGTGTATCGCATTCTGGTAGACATAACTCATGCTTGTTTAGGACTTTTTAGCCATGGGTAAGAGAGAAAAGAAAAGGAAAAAGAATTTAAGTAATTTCTATCTTTTTAAAAATCAAAGGAAGTGCTGGAAAAGCCTATGCCTAAAGCACRCACCCCTCACCTCATTTAAGTCAATAAGAAAACTTAATTGACTGCAGAGTAGTAGCATTTCACCCAGTTCAAATTCTTTTCTAGTGCAACTCTACTGAAGAAAAAGAGAATTATAGTAGAGAATTCATGTGATTTGAAAACAGCATGCACATGGAGGTGACAAAGCCAGCTGACAGAACTCCTTTGCTCAGGGTAGCAAAAAAATGAGAACAGCTGTGTAAAGGTGCAGAAAGACCTCTAGCACTGACTGGCAGACAAAAGAGTTGGTGAAATCGAATGCAGATAAAGGTATAGTAGCATATACGAGAAAAAAACGATACTTTATACACACAAAAAGAGGCTCTGACCTGACTGTTAACCATCTAGGAAGGAGATCTTGGCATTAGATAGTTCGAGGAAATACCAGTTAAAAAAAAAAAGTTATGGACTATTACAACAGGAAAGAGAACAAAACAGAGAACATTTTTTGCTCCTATACAATTCTACAGCTCACCCAGATCTTGATTACTTTGCTACTGTTGTGGTCTGCCCAATCCACTAAAATATATGGTGGAAATAGAACAACGCAAAAGGGCAACAAGGACAGTAAGAAGTTACAAATTCATATAAGGAACTAACAGAACGCCTCAGCCTAGAAAAAGCCAACTGAAAAAGCATGTGAAAAGGGTGTAGAAAATGCTGAGAATCCATAGGTATGTACMTAAGGATCAAAGATTCATGAACATCTTTAATACAGCTGGTGGCATCAAAATGAACTAGGTAGGTAAGAGCAAACAGCAGCAGATGCTGCCTCAGACCACACAACCAAACAGTAATATGCATTTCCATGGGGTGTCACAGGAGCTAAAAGTGAAGCATCCCCATTGGTTCAAAGAGTAAGAAAAGAAAAGTCCATCAAGTGATAACACACAAAGGTGCTAACTTCTCCCTCTGCAAAACCTCAAGCCACAGATACTTGGAAACTGTACCAATATGCATTTGTGTTTGACCTCTTTTATACTCTTTCCTGACTGTTCACTGCCAGCCACTGTCCTTATTGCTTTCTCAGGGCACCTGACTCCTGTACAGGCTCATTGAGCAGCATCACTTACATGTTTTTTAACAGCGAGAAGGTGGGTTACGGTCTTCAGCGCAGCACCACAATGCACCCTGGTCCACCTTATCCCAGCACCAGGGTGAATGGTGGCATGGGCACTGCTGCCTGGCTTTGGGATGGGGATGCTGCTTACAGCTTCCAAAAAGCAGCAGCAGGTAAGTACAGACACAGGTGAGGACTTGGTGTCCTTCTGAAGCCCAGGTGCAGCTGCAGGGGCACATCCTGCACAGGGAGCTGGGCAAGGGCATGGGCTGGGCATCCTCAGGCAGCCTGTGCCCACACCAGCATGCAATGGGGCTTCTGAGAGGAGCACTTACCTGCTCATCTTCCCTCATCCTTTCATCTGTCCAGGGAATCAAGAGCAGGCCAGGGGAGCAAGGCTGCTGCTACACCGTGGTGGTGGTAGCAGCAGGAGAGAGGCACAGTGAATCTTCCTCCCACTTGAGACCTTGCCCACAGGGGGAAAGAAAGCTGAATAAAACAGATTCACGGAGAGCAAGGAACACCCACCTGTGTGGGAGGTTACGAGCAGGGCTGGGTGGGCTGAGCTGCAGAAAGGGGCAGACTGGGCTCAGGTGCAGGCAGCAGGGGCAAGCAGTGCACCTGGGCCACCTCTCCCTGTTTCACCTGCCCACACATGGGCAAATATCATATTAAGYGTAGACACCATATTTAGGCAAGCAGCAGAAACATGACTAGAAAGTCAAACTCAAACCCAGAGTGGATCTTTAACTGTACCACCTTGAGGCCGTTCCACAAGCCAATACTTACAAAATTTAAGATAAACTACATTTGAAATGATAATAAATACATGTTGTTCCAAAATTCTTATTTCTGTGCATTTTCACTGAGCACCTAAGAAACCTAAATGAAAAGCTGAATAAAGAGATGTCTAAAAACACAAGACTTTGGGGCACCTTCCTTTATTGCAAAGGGGGAAGGGAAAGACTGCTCTTAAGCAATCCTAGTGTAGTCTGACAGAGCAGTGCCATTCAGTCCTAGGTAAATTGTGCCAAAATAAAATCTCATTGTACCATTTCTTTTCACCTGAAGGTTTTCTTTCTTTTTTTTTTTAATACTTAACAGAGATGGTATGCTTTTCAGATTCAGGTATTGTTTTAATTTACTCCTTTACAAATACAGCTTTAGAATTTCTATTATTAACATGCCAATCAGTCTGCAAGAAAAGTCTTTGTTTAAAAATTAACAAAAATCCATAAATACGCACATCTAAAAATTAATGAAAAATTGGTCTGAATTTATGCCTTACTGGATGACCACTGCATTATTTTTAAGCACACTTTTTGCCTGGTTTTGATTTTCCTGCTGATAGGATGCCCCATTTTAGGGAAGACAATCTGCTTTTCTACGGCTACACTCCTAAAAGCAGGTATGGCAAGGCTGCTGTGAGGTTATATTTGTGTGTGTGCAGCTGTCCACGGAAAACATCAACATGTGGAAAGCACAAAATGGAGAGTGAAAATTGCCAGTGAATTTCTGGCTTCCTTCTGTCTAATTGTGTTTTAATGATTTGACTACTAGTTATCTTGCCCATCAACTGCCCTCAGAGGCAAAATAGTCCCTGTGAATCAGGCACATCATCTCAGCAGGACATGGTTGTTTATAAAACCAAAATACATAATTTAATAATACTTCGGGCCTCAGTTGAGGTAAACGAGCACAGTTTCACTGAAGTGAGTCAATCTACTCTGACTGATTTTAGGAGAGGATCTGGCTATCGTTCATAAATCTGGTAGAAAAGAGCTTTTATTTGTGCAATATTACGAGGGCAGGAAAATCCCACACTCCTGCTAGGCTGTTTCACTATATGCTGTAGACCTCAGAGTGCTCCGAGTTAATTTGAGGAAACATGATCAGAGAAAGTGTCATAGCTGCAAAAGCATCTGTAATTCATCACCTGCAAAACAAGGGTAGTCAACACTGAAAAATGCATGAGCTTTCTGAGGCTTTGAGCCACCGGAGCTGCTCGAGCAGAGGATTGAAACAGCTCATATCYCAGATCTCCTCTCTCCCTGGTTAGTGGCAGCAGACTGGGAGCAGATGCACAACGGCATCGTTTTTCCAGCAGCGATGGAGGGGGCCCTTCTGGTAGAGCCCCCCATTCAGAGCATTATAGCAGCTGGGACAGTCTCCTCGAAGGTGACCAGTGTGGGGTCCGAAACTTTTGGGCTGGGAACAGACTGACTCAGGATCCCCAGCTCCCTGTGTTAATAATCACTAGTCATTCATTCATTTTTAACACGAGCACCACTTCCTCCAGCCTCATTTCAAAGGCTTTTGAGAGCTGCTAATGCACCCAAGCTAATCCAGCGGTGCACTTAGACCCTGCCTGCCCAAATGAGCCCCGCAAAGACAAAGGTAAAAGCCCCGTGTCTGGAAACCGACTCACTGGTGATGGGGAGCAGAGCCTGGTCAGGGCTTTGGTAACTCTGAGATTATGCTGAAAAGCAGCTCCAGGCACTCAAGGAATGGCAAAGTACAAAAGTGGGTCACTCCTTGAACTTAGACCCCCAAATATTCTAGATAGCAGCTGAGCAAAGAGATCTCAGGATAGTAATTTTAAATGTAGGTCTCAGGATCTGCCAAAAAAGACCCATCTTTCTGTATTTTTTACATAGTCATTTTCATATTGGAAATTATCAGTAGTTTAGGCCTGGATCATTACATATATTTAGATACCCATCTCCAGAATTCTTTCTTGAACCTAGATTTGAACCACTGGTTGTGACATTTTCCACAAAAGATTTCTAGGCATTTTTGACCCGATCTTTACTGCTGAGGTCACCACCTGGCAGGAAGACAAGAGAAGACCTGAGAACAATTTCTGAACAGGTACTTCAAATTGTGATAATGCCGCATCAGCTGCAATTGCTACAAAAAGGAGACCTTGGAGAGAGGTTATGAAATGAGAAGAAACACACCTGTGACATCAGTTTTTTTTGTTTGTTTGTTTTTAATACAATAGTGGTCATTCATTCTTGAAAACAAAAGCATGATTGCAGGTATCTATTCAAAGCAGAGATGACATTTTTAAGCACAGGAATGTGTGGAAACCAAAGAATTGGGCTGCTGAAAATACTACATGCTCTAATACCATCTACTTGGACTTACCAAAGCACAGCTGGCAGCCCTCTTCTGTAAATTGGTGTGAACAGTAAGATCCTATGCCCTAGACATGCCATGGTGGCAGATGTCCTGAAGGCAAACTGGTTCTCTTTCAGGATTTTGCATTGCTCAACATATCTGTTTACACAAAACCCAAGATCCACTCTGTCACATTATCAAACCTTAAATTATCTTCTTGCACACATGGCATGCTTAAAAGGCACTGTGAGAGAAAGCTTGGGAAATAATCAAGCAGAAAAGTGTTCAAGGCAAAAAACCCACAGCCAAACAGCTGCCCACCCTGACCAAGATTCCCCAATCTCTGGCAAAGCAGAGATAAGAATTTGAAGTAAAAATGAGAAGGAGGAATATTCCTTGACGAGCGTAGAAGTGATGACGTTCTCAGGTTGGATATACAGGAGAAAAGTGGCGGAGAAAGGGATGAGTGGTGTGGAGGAAAATTCATGCTGTTTAAGCAAGATGATTGGTATTGCCTGTGAACGTAAAATGTGGCAGTTGTAAGCACTGAGCTAGAAGCAGCACTGAATCATTGATATCTAATTTGAAACTATTTGTGGGTGGGGGCTCTGATATTTTCCTTCTGGAGTAAGTTTTGAAGACCCTTCTCAGAAAAAGCTCTCACTGACATACTGATGCTTTCACTGCTTAGACTGAATTGACCGGACTCTGCTGTAGGTAGCAGCTGCGAGAATCGGAAGAAAGCCCTCTCAAATCAGTGTACTAGGAAAGACGAAGGTGGTAGCCAATGTGAGTGGTTAAATGTAAAAACACACACTCAGAAGTCTTGTTTATGCTTCTGATAGTTTTTCTGCTGATCCTTAGCTCTGTTGATGTTTGCAGTAAAGCTAATGACACCGTTCTGATTTAAGGGAGTATCTGTGTCAATGATGCTGCATCCATTTTTGTCAAAATCAGTACTGAAAAATGCACATTTCACAGCTTGGAGATGATTTTGATTTAACACAGATTTTTCTCTTTAGTGTCCAGAAAGGTGTTAGAACAGATCTAAGTACTCTCATTTTTAAAGTAGTTATTTTGGAGTGAGCAGTTCCCTTTAAATGAAAATCATAAATTGTTCATGTGCTACTGCTAGCTATTAGCTTCTAGTTAGTAGCTTCTGAATCACCTTCCTAGAGTGAAATGCTTATGTGAGTCACAGTTCATGATATTGCTTATTCAGCTACATCTCTTTAATTTGAACTAATTGAGTTAAGTAATACAGTGTCACAGAACTTTGGCACAGACAGTTTTTGCTCTGACTTCAGCTCCTTGTCTTTAATTATCAACTCACACTAATCACTATTACTGTCAAAACTGACATCGATCTACAGCCATATTTATCTTATTCCTGATTCTTAATTCTATAGGCTCATTTACATATGGTATCTATTTTCTGTGTTCATGCCTTATTCCCATTATTCAAACTGTTGCCACTCCCCACTCCATACTTTCCTCTTTCCTGTATTTGCCATAGCCCTCTTTCCTTATTATTTTTTAATTTATAGTATCAATCCTATTATTTTCAGCACTGAACCACAAATACGGGTTCCCTAGTTGTCTGTTTTCCTCTTCTCCTCCTAATGGTTCACTACCATAACAGGTTTCTTTTCATTGACTCTCTTCATTGCTCAGCACCATTGGAAATGCTAAGAAACAACGGCAGATTGTGACTTTACCTTGCACTAATCTGAACACCATTATCCTGAGGCTTTCAAATTTGCATCTAGTTGCTGCTGATAGTAGAGTATTGCAGACAATTTTACAGCTACAGTATATTGATACAATAAATAACACAAAACACCATTCCCATTAATGATGAGACTTAATAAGGAGGAAGACATAAAATATCTTTAAAATCCCCATCGTGTTTCTGTTTTATTTATTTGCTTGCTTACTACAACTCTCTTCAGTATTTAATTTCTCTTATTATTCTTTGTTATTACTTTGATACACCTAGACATCTAGCTTTCTTCTAGGCCTTACTTCATGTTAGACTTATTTTTCTCCTTCCCATGCCATATTAGCTCTCTCAGTTTTCTCCTACTTTTACTGTTCTTTATTCTTTCARCCTCTCTGTTCTTCTGCTTCTGCCTTGCTGCATGTTTCTCTCCAATTATATTATGCTTGTCTCCTTCTAGTGTCTTATCTCTCTGTTTTGCCTTCCTCTTTCTCTCTCTTTTCAGTCCTCATCCTTCTCCTCCTTGCTCTTTTTGCCCAAAGGCCTTTTCCTTATTGATTTTCTCAACATCTGATCATTAACTTTCACTAACTCATAACATATTGCAAATCTTTTTTTTTATTAATATCATTGTTAGATCTTCCTACTAAGCAGAATAATTTATACTGACATTTTAATAGAACACAGGTTGAGATCCAAGTGCCAACATGAATATGATTTCTACAAGTTTAAGAGGCTATGCTGCATTTTGAATTGCTGGGATTGCTTCATGGAGTGAGCAGCACAAGCCTTTATCGGCTAGGTGATGAACTAACATTATGTTGCTGAAYGAAGACTGAGATTTCATACTAAACCAATGCAAATTTATTTGCTTAGGCCATCAGAAAGTGGATGTCCATGTGAAAGTTTTGGGAGAAGTCCATCAGTTTCCTCTTTCTGCCAAATATCAGTGTGGGTTTTCCTATGCAGACAGCCAAATTTATTTAGAAAATATGTTGTTACTTTAGAAAGTGTTGTAAGAGGAATACTTGCCACTGCTTAATTATTTTCATAACACCAAAAAGGGGAAGCAGTAGCAAGTCCCAGACTAATCACTTCAGAGCTAAAACTTCCTGGATCTGTCAAACAGAAGGGAACAGCAATAAAAAAGACAACATATTGGGGGAAAAACTGCCATGACAGGGGAAGCAATCATAATATGTTACTTAGAGCTGATGGCTGACTCCACATGTTATACACCTCCCTATACCAGGTTTTCCTGTATTACATTTAGCTTACTTATTTCAGAATACAGTCCCAAGAATATGCTTAAGAACCGTAACTTAAACTCTCCCRGCATCAGGGTGTAATATCAGGTGAGAAAAACTTGTTTGGCTAAAATTAGGGAATACAGTCACTTGGYCCTATTATGCAAATAAGAAAATACAATTTGAAGAATATTAAGAATGTTTCAAATCATGGAAAGACCAACATAGTCAGATATGTCATCTCATTTGCAACACACTTTTATTAGAGATGCCATGCATGGTATCTTTGCTCTTACTAAGGAGATAGATACTCCGCATCACCTTGAATGCCTCCTTTTCAGTCCACTGAAGAGCATGCCATAAAATGATGCTGTTTATATTTTCAAATCTGACTTKCAGCCTACATCCTGGTACCTCTTTCCAGAAGACAGCATCTTTCACTGTAGGCTTCTCCATGGGCTTGGGAGACACTCCTTTAGCTGAACCTTTTGCGATGCACGAAGAGGCTCTTATAGGATTTTACTGGCATGTGCAGAAATTTGGTGGCCTTACCTCTGCCCAGGCATGTGGCTGACCCCATTCTTCCTCAGCTGAAAGCCCCACAGAACGAGTCTGAATTATTCTCCACAAAAGAGGGTACACCATCAATTCTGCTATAAATCACACTCAAGACAAAGAGTGAATAAAACACACAGGTGTGGGGGCTGCTCCCCAGCACTGCTCCTCCTCCTGTTAGGGATTGAATTACAACAGCATTKTTCTAGATTCCTATCTACTTTTTGGTCTTTTAAATTCTCCCGTGGTGTTTTTGCAGTCAGTTTGTAAGAAAGGCCACTCACAGGACCTGCAACAGTTCTAATCTCTGATTATGACTATCATGATTTAGAAAGCCTAGACAAGCCGAAGGACTGAGGGATAAACAGTCTCACTGCAGTATTCTCAGCTGTGGAATTTCCTACTAATCAGTGCTGCAATGGGCAAATGTCTTGTGTATAATATATTGAAATGCAAGACTTTTGTGCTAGTCTTCCCCAAATAAATGAGTTACCTTATAGAAACTGATACTTTTTGCTTCCAAAGAGACCCTTATGTATTGAGCACAGCTGAGAGAAAAGCAGATAAACCAGCCTGATACACAGCTTAAACAGCAGCTCTGGAGACTCRGAGCAAAGTTTCCAGTGTAATGTTTCCTTTAGTAGCAAATCTGGCTTAAAATATTCTTGTTTTATCACCTTTGCAGCTTATCCCTGCATCTAGATTGCACCTAGACTGCATCCTCATCAATAAGCTAATGTAACTTTAAGGGGCATGCATTGCAACAAACCAGGTTACAAAAACCTTCCAAAAAAAAAAAAGCCATAAGAAAATGGGTTAAAAATTTTTCATTTAGTGACTTTGTGCATCTAGCACTCCCCTCTTTTGGGGGGTAATGACATGCAAGTCTTCTGGAAAGTGTGTTGTGATCTACGAATAGCTATCGTATAAGAATTTGAATGATCTGTACATTGTCTTTGACAGCTGCATTCTGTGTTGCTAGATGTTTGTGAGTGATTCGAGAGTAGTAAGACTCCTGTAAATAAGTATCAGTTTCACCATTTGCGCATAGGGAAAGAGAGGAAATTAAGCAAGTCATTCAAGGCCACAGTGGGAAGTAGTGTCAGGCTTTTCTGAACTCCAGATGTCTCTGAATAACACATATGTTTTCAGACCACAAGTCTACATTTCTGTCAATTTATTCGGAAGTCTTGGAATTTCTATCAGCCACTCAAATCACTCCCCCATTCACATTTTATTTAAATAGCTTCAGATTACATACCTCGGGCCTGACTGCGCTCCTTCCCTGTAATGAGACATAGAGACACTGCTGACACTTGCAAGCTCCTCCGTAGAAGAAAAACAGCTTGCAGAAGTTTGAAACATGAGCGAAATGTTTAGCAAACCCCAAATCATTATCTCTGCAAGCACAGGTCTAAAGGGCGAGGTTATTATCTGTATATTGCAAAATGTTTTCATATATATTTCATAGATTTTCTCAATTTGACCAAGCGAGTGTCAGATAATTACGGCCAGTTGTACAAAAGTATTGCAGCTATAGTATAATATCAGTGATTTTTTTTTAGCAAGTTGAATGTTGAAGAAGATTAGGCAATGCAGAAGATTTTTTTTTTTCCTGTAGTTACTCTTTCGTTCAATATACTTTTACCACAGTTTCATGCGGAGTGTAAGGGTGCTTTCTTCTTTCATCTGTTTCCTGTCCCATATTGAACCTCGGCTTACTTAAAATGCCTTCCTTCCTGAAGTGGGGAGGAGACGAGGTCCTACTGGCAGCTCATGGAGATCCAGGTTGGCGGGCTGGACGCAGGAAAAACAGCCTCTGGCTGTTGAGATTTCAACTACAGCAGTCTAGAGGGAGGCCACCTCCGAAAAAAGGGAGAGGCAGCAGAAACGCCAAACCCGCGCAAGGCAGCGGGGGACAGATAGCGGTGGTGGGCTCAGCCCGCGTACGGGGCGCAGGCACTGCCGCGAGGACTGGCCGGGGGCTGGCAGCAGCTGCGTCTTCGCTGGTCAACACCGCTATCAATTTCCTTCTTCCAGGGTGACCTCTACGGCAGTGACGGTTCCAGCTTGGGCCTGAAACACTAGTTTTGATACAAAGACCTATATGGTTAAATGACATACCATAAAAGACAGTAATTTATAAGTGTATAATACAAGAGAGGATTATGGATCACTATACTTCAACGGAAAATTCATGGATATACTTTTCTGACATATCAATTTGGAGCCCATGCCTCTGGATGACTTTTCCCCTCCCTGTTTTTTGACCAAGCCTGGATGTCCTTTAAAGGAAGCCATAATAAAACTAATTTCTATCATCACCAAGGGCACTGCAGTTGAAAAATGAGAATATAAGTTGAAATGAACATAAATATTAGATGCCAAAATATATCACTGTTCAGAATGCAGGAGGGACTGAGCACTGTGCAGTCCTGCATATATTCTGTGGCTTGTGACAAAGTCATTTCTGTTTCTTTCAGAATGATAAATAGGTCATAGAGTTCAACTACATAATCAGTTAACATGTATAGGGTACAAATCTCAATGAAAGCATAGCATTTTCTCTTGCTATATCAATCTTTATAGAAACAAATAATCCATAAGAACTTCTAAATTACAAAATGCATCTAAACTCGGAGATTTAGAATTCTCCCCCTCAGTCAATTTTTTTCCCTTAAAAAATAAAAAAATCCTGTTACAAAAAAGAAGAAGAAAAATGAAAGCTGAAATCTAAGAGCTTGATTTTCATAATGGTTCAGGATCTATAACATGAAGTGTAGCTACATCAAGTTGCAATCTAGTTACTCATGAGGTTGGAGTGTATTACGACTGCACTTAGTGTGAAATGATTGTACTCAGCATTTTGTTGCTCTGGGTCTAAAAATGAGGCCTTCTTCTTGTATTAATTTCAGGTAACATTTATTTTAGTCTGGCTGTGATACTGTTTATGTGATTAGGTTCCAGAACTGTGCAAAAATCCATTTTTTCTCCTAACTAGCTTCCTAAATCTATATATGAGAAGAATGTTCAAGGCTTAAAAAAATATGGCTATTAAAAAAAAAAAATTGAGCTGTGATATAAATGTTTTGCCAAGAAAGTTGTATGTAAATTATCTGTGAGGAAAAATGTGCTTTTGGTCTATCTTATTCTACTCTCTGCTGACAAGTATTCTTCTGTGTTAACCTTTTTATAACAACATTTGGGAAAAACACTGAAGAAATTCAAAAGAACATCTGAAAACACTATTTGACCCATAAATGGACCATATTTGTTTTTTATGATCTGAATTTACTTAAATGCTTTCTTTGGTATAGCAACATGCACAAAGGATTAGAAGAAAGGAAGGYTGGAATTGAGGATATGAATAGCAAAATTTACCCATTTTCAACCTCACTATAGTATGAAGAATGTTTGCATATTTTTGTTTTAATGTGTTTGAAAATGTTTATTGTGGAAGATATTAACACGCAGGAGAAAATATGATCATAAATACGTTCAGGAAGAAGAGAGAAAGAATGTGTACCAGTGATTTATTTCATGATTTATTTCACTATTACTGGACATTTTTAGAAAAGGAAGGGGACCTTAAGACCTGTGGCAGCATCCTCAGATTATTTTAAGAAAAAAAAGGGGTAGGGAGGTAAGTCATTTAGATGACAGGTCTTGAATTTCAGCATGTCTAGTGATAGGTCTAGGAAGGACCTTAGTTCAATTTTTAGAGATATCTGGGCTCAGAAAAAAACTGAGTGCCAAAGTGCTTAAGTCTGATTGGTTTCTGTCTGCATCATTTGGTACCTAAATACATTTAAGAAATCTGGCCTTTTTGAACTAGGAAACTAAGTTCTGCCAGTGTTCTCCGTGCTGTATAATACTTTATATATTTGGGAAGTAAAGAGGATTACTAAAGTCAAGAGGATTGCTTAGGAAGAACAGCCATAACAGCGTGAAGAAAGGTGCAGATTATGGACCATATTTATAGGTTTTGTTGGGGTTGCATGACACATTCAGCTAAAATAGGAGCTGACAAACCTTCATTCCAAATTTGCACTGTTGCTGCCGTGCAGTCTTGCTCGTGTCCATAATGATCACTGGCTCAAACCCCATCAGTACAGTGCATCCTGCCAGCTCTAAAATCCTCTAAAAGTCAGGAACCTTTTCAACAGAAGTTGTGTTAAAACGTTTTCTAGCCTCTCTAGCCCATAAAAGGCTTTCTGAACCCGATCATCTAGCTCTGCTCTCTGGGCAAGATAACAACCCAGAGAGGAAAAGGTGTTTGGAAAGTCTGGGTGAGAATAGTTTTATACAAAGCAACACACAGCATTATAAAAGTAGGGATAGCAAAGTAGGCTGGAAGCAAAACGTGGTAATGGAGAATGATAGATTACGTGACAAACTGTGGCTATCAACATGCATAAATTTAGACTCATAAAATAAAACAACCCTAAAACACTGATATCTGGCTCAAAACTTCATTAAACTCACTCAAGAATATTATGTGAACCTGATCTTTCAATTTTTAAACATGTTTCTAGCTGTGACATGAATGGAAGTGGTTTTTTTGTGGATTATTACATTACAAGAGCTAAATGGAAAAATGACTCATAAACTGGCACCCCATATGGCAATTTAAGTGGAGTGTGGTACAGAGAAGGTAAATTGTGTGCTGCTGTTTGACTTTTTATAACAAGCAGAACTCAATGAATTTAAAAAGTGCCCTCAAATCAAATTTGAGTGGAGGAAATGCGTTTTGCCATAACAAATTGTATTCACTATGTACTCAGTGTTAAACAAGAGCTTAAACATTTCCAGGATAAGGGGCTGAGCAAGCTTACTGTCAAGATACTCAAAACTTGAATTTGCTTCAGTTTTCCAACGTGCATAGCAAGAACTTTTTGGAAACTCATGCCACAGCAACGGGAGATGTCAGCGAGCCGTGACAAGGAGCTCGTAGGGCAGCGCAGTGAGGGCTTTTCTCAAGAGGACAAATTTGCGGACGTAAACTCCCACTGACACCCAGGCACCCCAGCAGCTGGCTCCTGCTGGCTGCCTGATAGGGACACAACAGCAYAGGAAACCCTTGTTTTTACACATTGCTTCAGTAATAGAGAATGCTCTCTCTGCCTTTTTTAATTTTTTTCCCCCTCTGTTGTTGCAGTAATATAAAAACTTAGTGTTCCTGCTCTTCATCTGTGGATGTTTTTCAGCTCACATTGCCAGAGCAGAGGCTCAACCGTGAGGCAGACTGTTCACGCAAATTAAAAATAAAAATAAAAAAAATCCAGCTCAAGCTGGTCTGCAGCTGTTATGTAGACATTGTGGGTTGCTTTCACTCAGCGTCTGTCAAGGGTCTGGAGATGTGAAAAAGAGAGGAGACTGGCTGATGCTAAAGAGGATGTAAGAGAAGGCTCATAGGCCACTGTCACATCTTCCTCAGAAAAAACATAAACGTGAACCATAAACATTTTTCCAAAACGGCTTTTGATAATAATTACTGCCCATTTTGAAGATCAGACCTTGGACTGCATTTCAGACCATCAAATCTCCAAGTAACATCAATAAAATGCATAGACACACAGGGTACCTATGCTGTCCAAGGTATTAAAAGACCCCACAACAAGTTGCCATTTTGGAAAAAATAACCCACCCAAGGGACACGAGAAATACATGGAGCTGGACAAACAGATTTTCAGAGTTCTTGTTTATAATGCTGGTTATCAAGAGCACTCTCAGTTTTGAACAGTTTAGATTTTTTTCAAAACTTTAGCAAGGATTGAAAAATAAGTATTTTGTATTCTGCTCTGTGTATAGACATACCCATATTACCTACAAAGGCCTGCAGCTTCTTATGCAAGTAATATGCAAATTACTTTAGCATCACAGGAATTTGCCATAATTCCTGTGCATTCATGAATGGAGTAAGGAATACAAGAATTTATCATGAAGACATTCCTCATGTCAGCAACAACATGTCAACGTGGCAATGTTACTCATTCACATACACATTAATTTGTATGTATATTCCTAAGTTAAGCGCTAACTTTTTAGAGCTAAAAATTCAAATATATTTAAATACTTAGTTTATACATGTTTCTTATTTTCATTATCTATATATTTAAGACAACCATCCATAATTATGTTACAAACAGAGTTTTATGATTTTAATTTTTAAAATAATTTTTTCTATGTATTTTCAATCTACCACTAAAAGAATCACAGTTCTTGTACCTGYGAGACCCACAGGCCTACAGTGGAATATACAACAGAAGGGCAATATGTTCATAAATTTTTATATTCAGAACCTCATAAAAAGAGAAAATTTTAGGAGAAAATAATTTGGTTGGCTTTTTAAGGCTCCACTTAATCTAATCTTTATTTGCAGTAGAACCATGCAAATAATTGTATGAGTTGGCTGCACTTCAGAAACTAACCAAAAGGTAACTCACACAAGGCAAACAAACACACATCATTATTTACATCCTGGTATTCTTGAAAACATCAATCTCGATGAGTCCTTCTCTCTACTAAGTACTTCATATCTAGACAGTAATAGTTTATCAACAAAAGAGTGACCAGTACAAACGAAAAAGACAAAAAACAGTGCCTAAGAAGAGCTACTGTCATCCTCGTCTCAAACGGATGAGAATGAAGCGATAAAGGGCTGGACACAATAAAAGATTTAGCACCAAAGCAGGAGTTATAGACAGCATTTGCCTCTCAGTCCCAAACTGCAGTTCAAAAATAGACACGAGCTGTCAGCCTGCAGGTGCCTAAGGTCTCCTCAACCTTGAATCCCCKAAGCACGGCGACTCGCACCCGTGCGCGTCTGCTGCCGCCACGCTCTTCAGTCGGAGCACTGAACCCTGCCCAGTTCCTCGCTACCAACAAGGGGAAAAAAGGGTTTTGGTGATTACCTTCAGGCTGGATCCCAGCTGGACGACCACGTCTTTCTGAAATCCTGAGCAAGGCTCCAAGCCAACAGAATGAGTACTCCCTACCCGAGTCGCCTTTCTGCTGCTTCTCCCGAGCAGCTCTCCTTGTTGGCAGTGCAGCTGCTTTGGATCCAGTCCCGAGTTGCCCTGTTCTTCCCAAGCTTTCTTCAGGAGGGAGTCTAGGTTTGTGGAATATGACTCTGTAGTCCCCTCACAGAGGCCTGGACCTGAAAATTTAAATATTGAAGCTTTTGAGAGCCAAGCTTTTACCAGTTTTATCCTTAAATACTTGCCGCAGTCAAACAAAACTCTCGGTGGATGCAATCTCCTAACTCCTCCTGTGACCTTCTATGAAAATCTTCTTCCTATTACGACCATCTTTTATCTCAGGTCTCAAACCAGACCTGTCTTTTCACTGAAAATTTTTGGGGTGATTAGTTCATAGGAAAAGAGACTTTAAAAATACTTTCTAAGGACAATATTATTTTTTAAGATTTCTCTGATCACCTTCTTCCAGGTGTCTGTGTAATTCTGAGCAGAAAATAGAAGGACAAAGGAGGAAATCATTCTTAATTTAATTTAGGTAATAAATCATTTAATCACAGTTAAACAGGGAGAATGTGCTGGGGGAGAAAGGCAGCGCAGTCCTATTTTAATCTAATAATAGTTCCCTGCCAGGGCTCATAAACAAGGTGCACATGAGAGTCTTGTTACCAGCTCTCCCATGTTACCGGCACCCTCATATTCCAGGATTTGTGCCTGTTTATAGTCTGTTGTACGTGAAGAAATAATTTGCTCTAGTAGCATCTGTTTGGAGCATGGAAGTTGCAGAAGGTGAGAGTGTCATCGACTGAATAGGAGAGAGACACGGCCAAGTACAGAATTGAAGCTGAAAAGCAAACTCGTGTCCTTGGCAGCGCAAGGAGCGATTTCCCAGAGGACAGGGACTGCAGCATGATAAAAATAATCTTTGCAGGAAAAATCCTTAAACTCAGGCAAAAATTTATCAGCAAGATGAAAAACGGAACTTTCCTGGGTAGAAAACAAGACTGAAATTATAACCGTGGTAGGGAGACTAATTGCTGACTCAGGACTTGCCAGTGGATGGCTCCCTGTTGCCGGGCCTGTTTTGAGGCAGATAGAGGACGATTTTACCTGCTGCTCCAAGCTTGCTCTGAGGACATCTACCCACTTGCAGAAGTCACATGGCTCTGTTTGTCCTCCAGGCGTAAAATGGTATGCACACTATTCAGAGATCAGAAGCTGCTAAAATCCCATGAATTAATAGCTTAATTCTGTCAAACTACCCTTGAAGAGACTTTCTTTTCATGAAGGAATTTAAAAGGGGTGTGCTGCTTTTGCAGCATTTTGTTTGGTGAAGAAAAAAGCACATGCTTTTACAGATCCTTTGCCGAATAAAGTCACTTAACAGCTACTTCAGTGGATCCTTTCCCTCTGCCCAGAAATCAGGTGGCTATCAAACTTTAATGCTTTTGCTTTGTTTATATTGAATTTTTGGCTTTCTCTAAGCCCTGCTTTAAGCTAAAACAACAGCCATTTTGAACTAAGTGTTGCTTTTAAGTATTGCAGTTTATTACTGATATGCACACTGTTCTCTCTCTTTGTTTTCCTTAAGGCAAACTGAAATATTTTAAACTGATTTAGATTGAAATGTGTGTTTGCTTTTCACTYCTGGAGGAAAACCCCCTCTAACATAGCCTAACATTTAACGTAAATTAATTTGCTTTGGGGCACAGTGTATGTGTTTGTACCATGCACAGGTTTTCAGTGCAAAGAACGCTCATCAGAGATGGCTGGGCAGATTTAACCTGAAAAGTAGTATTGCAAGGCATTCTGAAAGCGCATCTCATTTATGTCACTGCTCTTCTGCTTCCCAGAGAAGCAGGTGAGTACATAAAGAGAGAAATTTCAAAAAACAAGCCAAAATAGAACATGGACTCCTAAAATACAGGTAGTAGAACTCTTGCAGCCTGTAAAGCCATATAATGGCCTGTAAAATTACTTTTCAGAGGTACTTGTGCTTCTGAAAATTAGTATTGCAAATTAGTTGTAAATCTCAGCTTGATGTCTGCCCAGGAAGCAGCCATTTTTGAACAAATTTTAAGGACCTGGGCCAAGGAGAAATTGAGAGGTGCTCTCAAAAACCAAAGGTTACTTTCTCTGATATTCAGCGTTCCACAGGGAGGGAGTGAGAAGAGAATTACTGAGCCAAAGCACCAGTTAAGATTCTGGGCAGAAGAGGAAAAAAATGTGGAAATTCCACAACTGACAAGCAGGCACTTAAGATATGAAATACCTAGCATCATGATTTGCTCCAAAGGCTTTGGCCCTTAATGTGTAACCTGCATCAGGTTTCATCAGGTGTAGAAAAATTTTGTCTGATAGCTCTCTATAGGCATTCAGYGAGAATGGGCTGTATTTTATACTTAATAGTAGTCTGCAGGTTACCAACGGTTTAAAGAGTCGCTTCTGACAAAGAAACACACTCAGCTGTCTCTATTTTCCAGTTTTGCCTGTTTCACTTACCAGAGCTATGACATGTACACAGATGTCTCAGATAAATATGAGACATTTATTTAATTTGCATCTACATATTGCAATCTTACTTCTCACCTGACAAGGTAAATTCCAACTGAACAAGTCCAAACAAACTCAGACATGTGGCAGTGATAGCTCATATTAGTACATTAAAATGGAAAATGAGGGCCTGATTTTCCTAGCTTTTGGACAGTTACTAATGCCCTTTTGTATTATATAGGTATTTTATATAAGACCACTATGATCCTAGAGTCAAATATGATTGATCATTATGAATTATGTATTAATAACGATTAATTGTGATGATTAACTGCTGCTGCTTAAATCAGTGACAACTATAGTTGTCATTGTTATGTTAATTTGCAACACCATAAAAATGATGATGACCTAAATTGACTTCATTTACTTTAACATAACCTATACTCTGTTTTAATTACTGTAAAGTCTGTTCAAACAGTTCTATAAATACCTTGCTGGAAAACATGCCAACCCCCATTCTCTCCTTTCTATATTATAAGTAAAGATTGTTTCAATCAAGGTCAAAACGTATCTTTCCAAGATAATACATATATAATGAAACATTACTCTCCTATTGTTGAGGAGTTGCAAAGGGAACATAAGTTGATGCAAAATCCTTGAATAGACCAAACATCAGGAATTGCTTATATTCTCTGCCTAGCTGAGAACTACCAATGCACCCAACTCAGACGGAATGTAACTAGCTCTCTAAAAGTCAGATGCTACAGAAAACAAACCAGTTACCAAAAAAATTGAAGTTCTCACTTTGGGAGAATATAGCCATTTCTATGCACTGGCATCAGATCAAACAAAAAAGTATGACTTCCTTCTTCCCTTTCCCTGAGAGAG
The DNA here is from genome assembly GCF_003343035.1 of Apteryx rowi. Taxonomy (NCBI): domain Eukaryota; kingdom Metazoa; phylum Chordata; class Aves; order Apterygiformes; family Apterygidae; genus Apteryx; species Apteryx rowi. Next base: position 3,188,920 of record NW_020450905.1, on the reverse strand, counting down.
TTCAAACTCTCTTGCTTTCTGCTAAATGTTTCAGAACCAGTCAGTATAAAGTAGTTTATGCACCGTAGTACAAATCRGTAGAGCCCTAGCAGCAACTATCACCTCAAGCATTCACGTCAAGGCGCAAGGTTGGGCAGCAGTCCCCAAAACTACTTTGACATACACCAAGCAGTTCCAGTGGCAAAGATAACATGATGAAGAAGAGCAGATGCCTAAGTAAGGAGCTGATCAGGGCTGGTGTGAACAACAGAAAGAATGGATTTGTCGCTTTGGCTGGGACCCCTTGCACAAGTGGCTTCCTCACGTGAATCAAGGCTTGTACAGCCGGGCCTGACCTCTGAATAAAACAAGATACCTGAAATGGACCAAAGACGCACAGCGCTCAACCTGCTGCATGACTCGCGGCACTTCTGAGCATGGGCTTTCTGCCAAGTCCTGCGTTACCTTGCTTCCTTTCTTGTTGGTTTTCCTTTGGAGAGTACTGCCAGTGAATGAAAGGGAGGAAAAAAATCCCCTTTTCTTCTATCATTTCTCAATCTGTTTTTCCACAGAATCCGCAGGAAGAGCACAAGCAACAGCCAAGGAAGGCCAGGAACCCTCCCACGATGACGGAAAGCTGTCAAGGGGAGTCCCACGAGTGGCCAAAACACAAGCAAGCCTCCTAGAGTGAAATGCACTTAGCTGCAAAGCTGTCTGAACTCCATGTTTTCCTTGTGCCCTTTAAAATGTACATAGAAAAAAAATTCAGTATGTAAATGGATGACTATTTKAATCTTTGAACGACAGCTTTTTGCTAGAGGCATATTTAGATTGCCGGTCACAATGGATGCCTTGGGCCACTGAGAGGATGCAACATTGCTTAAGCATGAGTGGAAAGCAAGGTCCATAAGATCCCAACTTTGCTAAACGAACTGGAAAAGGAAAGTCATTCCAAGTACAATATTGTGAGTACAGGGGAAATTATGGTTCAATGGCCAGGATACCAGCCTTAAACATGTGTCACCTTGCTTTTCTGTCAGCCTTTACATGCAACGTGGGTGAGTTAATTTACCCGTCAGATGGTGATTTCCTGCAGGCGCTCTAGCCTATCTTGTCCCCGTGTCACTGCAGCTCTGCAGTGCATGGCCATCCTCATCCCATAACGTTATGCAGAAAAGGGGCTGCTCCCACTACGTAACCAAGGTGGAGTGTTCAACCTGAAACAAGTTTCTGAGATTTAGAAAAATAATTCTAAAAACAAACCCCGTTCGGTAATTAGGAAACTTTGTAATTTCTTTTTCTAAATAACATTTAGCAAGAAAACAACAACAGGGGTATGTTCCCTTCTCTTGGCCTTGTTTATTATGAGACTCTACTTTGGAGTGCAGCAACATGGCTCAGTAGCTGAATTCAAAATAATTAAGGACCATCTGAAGATTCATTTCCAAATATCTACAAACTGAAAAATGAAATATAATCACAGAGCTATAAATTAAAAATACAGGCCTATTAACCATATGTTTCAAAACTGTTAAGTGTCTGCCCTTCTCATCTGTACTTAGAAGAGAGATCTATGTTCGGATTTAAATACCCATAGCTATACTGACTGCAAAAGGCCAATATTAATATTCCATGTACAACTAATCAGAGGCAAAATAAAATAAAAACATTAAGCTATTCATATTCCTTGACAATCACAATCAGCATTTAACATTTRGCTGGTTAAAAAATGTTGCCTCTGTGGATTTCACAGTATTCCCTATTTGCAGTGAGCTCAGTGATGGTCACCAGCAAAATCTGAGGATTATTGCAATTGCAGTTTCCAAAGACATTTTCCTTGCATCTTTTCTTTGCAATTTTCATTGCATATGTCACAAACATTTCTCATTAATTTTCCAGTGGAGGTTTTGTTATGTCCATGTAACAAAACTCATTATTAGCTTTGAGTAGAAATGGGCAGATTTATAGCCTTTTTCATATTCTTTTGCATATTAAAAAAGGTCATGTGTGGTCATATGAAAAAGTGTAAGATGCTTTGTGTAGCCAGGACTAGTAGATCACAGATTGACCCTTTCAAAACTGGAATAGAGGAAATGCAGAAACTTCTGTTTGCTCATGAATGGCCTAAAGCAATGGCATCAGGTGTCTGGCCTGATGTCAAGCGTATGGCTTCTCATATTCTTTGGTGCCCCAAATTTRCATCTTGCTTTTTAATGCAATAAAATCTTTCCTGTTATACTTTCAGGGATAAGGTTGAGGAAGAACCTTGTATAGTTCTCAGTTATAATATCTAGTAGTTTTGTTTTCCATAGCTTCCTGCTTTTACAGCATCTTTTTTGCAGTTTTTTTTTTTTTTCAGATGTAACACTCTCATGGTCCTATTTTCACAGAATTATCTGAACCAAGATAGCTTAGCTCTACAGATTATTAATGTTCAAAGAATCTTTTCTAAAGTGCACTAAGAACTGTTGGCATGAAAAAGGACTGACTACACGCACACACACACACACAACTGTAATTTGAAATCACTGCAGATCCCAGGACTCTCATTTACAAAGGACTCTCATTTACTTTCATTTTCTGCAGTTATAACTTTTCCTCTCAGTCCTTACTTAATCAACCCTCCCGTGGGGATCAGATATCAAAGCCTGACTGCCCTAAGACAAACTGCCATGTTAATCAGTGGCATTTGAAAAATAATACTGGAGGGGTCTAAGTCAGCTAGATGTCTCAAGATGAGGCTTGCTAAATTCATCAGTGCATAGAAGGAGAAAGTTCAACAAGGGGCTTTATATCTCCCTAAGTTTTACAAAACTTACATGTTTTACTGTGTTTGAAATGTCTTGTTATGATGGTGACTTCCAAAATCAGGGAGCAAAACGCATTTTGGGAGACGCGACCAAAATCAGTGAGCACTGCAGTTTGGGAGATGCAAGCACTGTTATATTTATTATTTCTCGCTCACGTAGCATATGAGAGCTCAAGTCTTGAACCAGGACTGCGCTGCACTAGGAACGGTACAAACATAGGGCAAAAATAGAATTCCTGGATGCAAGAACCATGGTTAAAAGAACAACATGCTTTTTGATCTGCCACAGTTAGAAAGGAGTATCATGGATAAGATGGTTCTTACCTTCAGCAGTCCCTGTAACACGCACCATTGCTTTCCAGTCAACTCTCATGATAAGAACTGTTTTCTTACTCTAGCAAYGCCTTTGCATAACTTCAGGATGCAAACTAGGAACAAACGGGGAAGAACAGGATGCAAGAAGCCTCTGGTATAACATGGTAGGTACAAAGGTATAGTATGACTGCAATCCCTGCTCTCACCCAATGCAATACTTAGTTCTGGCTATCATTGCCAGTGCCTGCAGCAGTCAAGCCTCCTTTCCCGTAAAGTGAAAGAGGTGGGGATACTTTGGATACAAGACTGTGAGTTCGGCTCTGTCCCCCGGCGTTTCCCCGGGGCGTATGGCTCTGCCGCTGCCCAGCACRGCACGGTGTCCCTGTTATGAAGTGCAATGCTACGAAAGCCGAGTCCCAAAGAGCTTCCTCAGCTCTGTGGAGAATTTATCTTAAGATGAGTTCATACTAATGACACTACTGAGGATCCCGAGGATACAAAGTATCATTAGCAGGGCCTTGGTTTCTAAAACACAGACTGTGGGAAGCGTTTCTAGCAGTTCAGAGATTATTAGCAGCTAGGAAATGGTATTGTTTTGCCACCCTTCAATACTTTTGCCCTCTCAATGATCCCTCTGTTCTGAGAGTTCTTCCTCCTTGAATTTATAACATTTTGAAAACAGAAGATAACTGAGAAGCAATAAATTCATTGTCCAGGGTATTTTTAATGGTCAGAGACCTTTTTATCCTAATTTCCTAAAGAACATTCTGGCATATACAAGAAATTGCACTGAATTATATATATTAGAATAATTAATAATGAACATTAGAGATTCAAGACATTTCAGCAAGYTGAAGCCTTACCCAATAAGCTTGTTAATACTAGCATTAGGCTGAAATGAATAACAAGCTGTCTGAGGTCTCATATGAGCTCTAAAATACAGTGTTTAAAAGTAATCTCTTTCCTTGGTAGTTATTTAAACCTATTATATGACTTTTCAGTATCTAGTTTGTAATACCTCATTAACACACTTTTTCAGATGACTGAAAATGAAAGAAAAGTCACTGCCATTTTTAGAGTTCTTTGCAATGTTAAATAATCACATATTCTCTGTCTTTAACATATACACGTGTATTGTGACTGTAAGAGAACAGTTTCTCTTCTCCAGCTATGCAGGAATACACCAGAGGAGTATGCAGAGGAGGTTCTAGTTAATTAACCTTTCTTCTGTTGTATAATGTAAATCACATATTTATCACTAACCCTCAAGCTTTATTTAGTCTTTATTCTCTTTTTCCAGGCTTTTTTTCAAGGTGAAAGTGATTCCTGACGTTTGAGGACTATCAACACAGTGGTGTCAGTGCTGACTGGCAAGATACTACAGACCTGAAGGGAGGTTTATAGTGATCTTGGGTCATTCTAGGAAGCTAAAAGAAGTAGCTAATATATTAAGCTTTGACTTCCATTGGAAGAAGCCATGAATTAAAATAAATAGATTTCCATTCAGAATTCTTTGGGCTTTCAGTCCTACTGGTCAAATTTTGCTTAGACTGTGTTTTGGTAGAGTGGAAATTAGGACAGATGACAGCTTCAGAGAAGCCTCTCTTCATTTATCCTAGAAGGAGGACACAATCGGGGCTTGTTTCCAGACACAGAGCAAGGCAGAGTCACTTACACAGAAGGCTGGGCACGGTGCGGTGCCAAAACACACCCTCCTGTGGAAAAAAACCTCTCTTTGGACAACTGGTTGTGGATGGAGAGCATGTATTCTGGCACCTTTAATGCCTCCTCTCCTCCCTTCACTAAACTGGCCTTGCTTCATTGACCAGAGCAGAGATGAAGCTAGGATATATAAAGAATGAATTATCCCAGGGACTGGTCCTATCCCAGCCATACAGGAAGGTAGATGGCTTTAATATCCCATTATGAAGAGCCAGCTGTAGTCTAGACAGACACTTGTTTCTGGAATCAGTAAGCAGGAAGCACAAATAACTATTCGGCTGATATTCCTTGTGGTCACAAAGCCCGTGCTGATGAAGATGAACAGCACATACTGAGGTTCAGGCAGCTCTGTGGGGAAGCATCTTTCAGCAGCGAACAATCTCTCTTTGGTTTCACCCATTTGAAACCAGAGCACCTTGTCCTTCAGATCAGTTACCTTAGTCTCTAAGATGTCTTTTGTACTTCACTGCCAACAGTGATCAATACTGCTGATGAAATGCGTTACAATTAACTGCTGGTAAAGAAACTGAGTGAAACTAAAACCATGTTGTCCAGTAATTGAGCTATTTTAGTGGCATAGTCACTTATTTTGCCCATATTTCTTTGGGCCATTAGGTCAATTAAATCTTTTACTCAAAGATACTTTCTGTAATAGAAGACCAAGACAAGGGATTATTAAATTTAAGTGGATGTCAGAACATACTAAATTTCTTAAGCTCACTTTTCTTAAAATTTCAGTCATCCTCTGTTTTAGCGTGTTTATATTGAGCTATACCTGCATATCATTACTGGGCTCAACTCTTACAGAACTGTGAATTTCCAGCCAAATATAAAGAAGGTTATTATTAGCCTTAGTGAGATGTCATACATCAGCTGTAAAGAATAACACATCTAAGTAAGTTGCTACACTTCTGAGGGGGTGCCGGTCTTCACTCAGTTTCTATGCACTTGCTGTTAACAACACAAACTGGTACTGCAGACTTTCGGTGCTCAAAAAGCCAGCAGTTAGGTATTAGTTATCCCCAAGTCTTGCTAATATTTTGTTAGCCTCTAAAGAGCAGTAGGTGAATGGAAGAAAGAAAAAATACAAACAAAATGATCTGACTTATACCCAGTTTGGCAAATTCAAATGCAAAGAAATTTCCCAGAAAAAAAGTGTACCTTGTATTATTCAAAGGAAGGAATGATTGCTTACCATTAGGCCTAATAACCTGTCCAGAAGAATGGTAAAGATTATATATTTACATTTGTTTAACTTCTGAGCTAAGCAGAAACGAATCTAAATAATCTATTGGTAACCAGTTCTAACATCTGAAGACAGTTGAATCAATTAACTCAATGGTAAAGATTACCTTTGTAAAGCATTGTATTTCCAGAGCGTTAACTAATGGAAAGGAAAATCATTGGCTTTGAATGACGAGATACATAAGATTCCTCTTAATTACACTTCATTACCCAAGAGCAGTCCTTGTGAGTGATACAGAGCAAAACAGTATGCAATCAGTTTAATGTTTTATAACTAAAAAAATCACCGTGGGATATGATGCATGCTAAGAGAACATAGGCTTACTGTTATCTTCTCATTTATATTTAATGACTACTGTCCCTTTAAATGACGGGATTTTCCTTTCCTTTGTGAATGGATGTCCTTTGATAAGGTGCTACTTAATTAGCAATCAGGGAGAGAAAGCATTTTTTAGCATATTAGATACTGCAGTCGTAATTCCAGGCCTTCACAGCTAAAGACTGCAGATGTACTTTAACAGTTGATATTTTTTCTTCATTGGCCAAAAAGAAAATCTGGAAAAAAGTAAATTTTGGATTTTTTTATCATATTTTTATCACTTTTTATTGTGAATTAAGTCTCAACAGAAAATTTCTCCCAATGGTAGGACAAATAATGGGAATTTTGCCATCAAATTAATGAGAGAGAGGCTGAGCCCTATATCTGCTTTGTATCTGCTTTTTGGGGCCAGAATTGGGCAGAAGAAACTTTAATCATCTGTGGACAATGATAAATTTTGCATTTATATTACAAGAGCAACAAAAACTGAGAGGAAATAAATATGTATACTTCACACAAAGAGCACTTTCTGACAGAAGGCCAAGAAGAATATTCCTCTATGGACACACTATTCCACTATGTCTTATGTTGCACGTGGCCATTGTCAGAGTCAATGTGCTGAGTGGATCTGATCAGATTTGGCCATTTTGATATTCTTATACTCCTAAATTTGTGTATTTAGTTGTTATCACTCATGGATTTAGTGCAATCTGAAAATCACAGAATGGTTGAGATTGGAAGGGACCTCTGGAGATCATCTAGTCCAACCTCCCTGCTCAAGCAGGGTCACCTACAGCACATTGCACAGGATAGTGTCCAGGTGGGTTTTGAATATCTCCAGAGAAGGAGACTCCACAACCTCTCTGGGCAACCTGTTCCAGTGCTCTGTCACCCTCACAGTGAAGAAGTTTTCCTCATATTCAGATGGAACTGTCTGTGCTTCAGTTTGTGCCCATTGCCTCATGTCCTGTCGCTGGGCACCACTGAAAAGAGTCTGGCCCCATCCTTTTTACACCCTCCCTTGAGATATTTGTATACACTGATAAGATCCCCTCTCAGTCTTTTCTTCTCCAGGCTAAACAGTCCCAGCTCTCTCAGACTTTCCTCATAGGAGAGATGCTCCAGTCCCTTCATCATCTTCATAGCCCTATGCTGGATTCTCTCCAGTAGTGCCATGTCTCGTAGGGGGGAGCCCAGAACGGGACACAGGACTCCAGATGAGGCCTCTGATGCTTATTATTACTTAAAAGTTGTTTTGCATCTTAGAAACAAGGCTGATAGCATTTTTATATACTTACATATACTTGCTACAGAAAGTTCATAGAGTGTTTATAAACATCTTGGAAACAAGGTTTATAGCCTTATCTCTTATGAACCCATGTTGCAAAAACAAAAAGAAAATGAATACAAGGACCAGATTAAAATCCATTGGGAATTATCTGACTAAATTCCATTGGTTTCAGTGAATATTGAATCAAGTTCCCAAAGAAGCCAGCACATCCCATTTCACTACTTTAATTCTTTTCTACCACTTTTGATAGACGGATTTGTGGAAGAAGAGAAGACTTCTAATGAGACCACAGATGTGGTGACTCTCACCTTAGGGCACTACAAATCTAATTTTAGTAAAACCTGTCTACCAATTTTCAAGGACCAGAACAGTAAACAAGTGATGACATTTTTCTTGAGCAAATGGCTGGTTTTGAGATCTGCAGTGTGGGTTCCATTAAAATCTTGACATTTACCAGACCTTGGTATTTACCTTTTTTTTTTTTTTTGAGGTATTTCTATACAGAGAACAGGAAATACCATGATAAATTTAACAAATGTGTGGTGAATGTCAACATTTTAACGACAGCCTCTGTTTTCTAAAGTGGAAGGGATGGAGCTGTCAGTTGTGAGGGTAGATAGGCCTGTTATCTGAAAGAGAAACAGCCATTCTGAAGATATTTTTCACATGAAACAGTGCTAAACTAACAGCAAGGGACTGTCTTGGAAGTGTCAGTCCATTCTTAACTCACTCTGTAGTGCCTAGTTACTGCCAGGTATGTCAGACCACAATGTATGATATATGACACAAAAGTCTTCAAATAACATGCTGATGGGCTCAGCATAAGAAACTGCAGAGACAGATATATATGTTATAGTGCAACAGCTCAGTGCAACAGAGATTAGGGTTGCGTATTTGTCACAGTTAATTATAAAGAACCTTGCCACTGTCCTGAAGAGTTTTTTGTCTCTTTGTTAAACTCTAACTATTAATTTGTGACATTTTTTTCTTTGCTTAAACGTCCATATCAGCATATGTATGTATATGTTTTTTAAGAGCAATGCCCTAAGACAATATAAGACACCCAAGGTCATGTGTCCAGAGACCTCATTGCTATAGTCTGTAACATGCTACAGGCTCTTGCTGAAAAACATTAGCCTGGATATGCATGGAGAAGTGAGAACATGCAAGGAACTTCCTCGTGCAGGTCACATAGATGCGAGCTGGAAGTCAGGTCTCTTCACTCGAAGGAATAAGGTACCACTCCTGCATATATGAATGCTGTAAGCATGTGTGCACATATCAGGAGGAGAAAGATGAATTCAGGGTCAGTGATCTGCCTGTTACAGACTTAAGTCACAAAAAGTCCTAGTGGTGGCTGGTATATGTAGCATTTTGCTCTCTTCATTTTTTTTCCTCTTTAGACAGTGCAGTTCAGCAGTAGACTTAATTTTTTTGAGCACCAAATCCTGCCAGCTCCGTGACTAGACTCTTGCGAGTTGCAGTGAATTGGAAGATCAGGTCACGCCTGCTGAATGTCCTCTTCTTGCTTGCCCCATACAGATGCTAAAAAGTTTGTTCCTCATCTTGTGCCTCAGTAGCTGCCCTCACTGGTAAAGCAGCAAAAGATGTTAAGGTAAGAACAGTAGGAAAAATCCCTCAGCACTGCTACTGGTGGAGTCCTTGGAGAGAGGAGTTTTTGATTTCTCAGGTGCCATGGTGGAATGAGAGTCTTCACCCAAATGGCCACTGTCTGCTTCCCAGCTGACAGAGCTGGTCTAGGATCCCTGAGGAGGTAACCAGACCCTGAGACGTGCCCTCTTGATCTTCCATTGCCGATGCCCTTCCTAAGCACTTTGGGAACAGTCAGAGACAGCGGCTGGAGTTCAGCAGCTACGGAGCCACTCTGTTTTCTCTCATGGACATACATGTAAATCAGAAAGGACTCCACTGAAAAAAACCAGTGTATTTACATAGGCATCAAAGTGACCAGAATCTGGCTGCATATGTTCTATTTTTTTCAGAAAAGCAGTAAACTCTCCCCAGGCATGGCGCTGGGCCAAGCTATGTGGTTCTGGCAAGACATCGTGCAGAACAAAGAGGGCTAAAATTTGGCTCTAAAAATTTAATCCCAAGGAGTAATTTGATTACTTTTAAATGTGGCTTCGTTTTCAATTATTTTTCTCAGCATGCATTCCCACGGCTTCCATCCAGAACAGGAACTATGCCATTATGTCACCATGGCTGGCCACAGTAACATGCAGGATGCTGCTAGGCAGGGGGTAGCAAACTCTCATTGCTGCCTTCATATGGCACCTGAGAAACATACCCTGATACTGCCTGGGGCCTCGTGGGGCTGTGGTTTAGCAGAGATACAGAATAATGCAAAAAAAAAGTCTAGAAATAATCTGCAAACATTTTCTGTAGGTTTCTGTAGGTTTCTGTAGGTTTCTGCAGCGCAGTGCAGTGATGATCAGAGACCCCCGGGTTAGCTCCACACAGCACAGCACAGCACCATGTAGAGTTACTGACTCAGGTCCTAGAAACACCATAACTGCTTTAGTCTGGGAGAAACACATAGCAGCCACGATATTGCATCCTACCCCGGAGCCTGCTCATTCAGTGCAAGCTCTGGGATCCCTATACCTTACTACACTGTATTATATACGACATGCACTTTCTATATACTAGAATAAAAAAAGTATGCTCCTGATGTTCTCCTTATTGCCCTCAGCAGCATCGTGAGATGTCTGCTTCTGCAGACCCTTGCAGGCACTCAGTAGAAGTTGAGAATGTCCAACACTTCCAAAACTGAGACCTTCATGTAAATGGCAAATATGAATGGAATTGTCTACCTTTAGATACTCAAAGTAGTAACTTTTGGTTAATTTAAGTGGCCCTTAACCGCTCAAACCTCCATGGAAAATGGGTCAGTCAGCCAAATGGGAATATTTAGGATTCTTCTTTTTTCAAAGCTCTTTCAGATCCAAATATTATGACAGCTTAATTGCGTCTAGGATAAGATTTCATACATATAACCAATTAAAAAAAGAAAAACAAAAAACAGAGACTAATCCAGTATGATTAAGTGCTCGAATTTTCAAATCCCCAAAAGATATCAAGTAAAACAATACAACAAGTTTCTTCAGAAAACTGCATAAATACTAGCAGGATTTTGATGACCATCTTTAAATGCATATGCTAATTGAGGATAATGCCTTAATTTCTATCCGATAAAAAGGCATGAGGAATACTAAAAGCAAAATTTACAGCCTGACTCAAAACTGGTCAGCCAACATAAGTAAATTAATTTAAAAAACCCTCTTCAGACCTTACAGAAAGCCAATATAGTAATATCAAGGTGTCTATTATAATTTTACAGATACTGAGTTGCAAACATTTACCTACATTAATTCACCCAAAACTCACGTTGATCTTCACTGAAGCTAGTCAAAGATGAACTATGTACCACTGCACTGCATTACTAAAATGTAATTACTGGACACCCACACACACTTATTTTCCAGTACAGGATAATTTTTGCTTTTTTACTATAAAGTCCTTAGTACCACTTCATCCAATCACACAATAAGGTAATCTGAAGATCGGCATCCAACCTTTCAGTAAGCCACAAACCAGATACACTGTYTAGTCAAGGTGATGATCCTACAGCCTTATGCAACTTTGAACTATTTTAATCACCACAAGAATGGAATGTCCCAGGTAACTCTATTTTGAAATAAAACCTGATGAACACAGTATCTGCAAAATTCACTCCAAGCTGAATGGCACCTATAGGTGGTGCATAATGATGAAAAGAGGAATAAATAATGCATAATAAAGATGGTTTTGGGGTGGGAGAATTATTTATCATCAGTGAGGAATTTTCAGCTAGATATCTGTCCTGTTTTGTGTTTAGGAAAAGTCACTTGAGGCTATGAAGTAACATAATGGTTAGGACTCTACGCTTTCCAAAGGCAACATAAGATTTACAAAGATGCTATTAAAGCATACATTTTAAATCAGCAGGGCATAATCTGTATCCCTGAGTTTCAAAAAGGAGATGGTTGAGAGTTTTCTGGACCATTTTGCTGATTTTCATTGACTTTTGAAAGAATGGGTAAGCTCCAGAAGACTGGAAGAAAGCAGAGGTGGTGCTGATATTTAAAGATGGTATTGGAAATGACCCAGGTCATCATTGACCTCATATATGACATTCATGCCTGGCAAAATAATGGAATGCCTGGCATAAGATTTTGATCAAGAAACTAGAGCAATGGAAAATCAACACAGCATATTTTTAATGGAATCAAGTCAGAGAATCATCACTGATGGATTGAGTTTTTATCAGAGTCCCACGGAGATCAGTTTTGGCCCCTATCTCTTTAGCATCTCTATCAATGATCTGCAAGACCAGAGAAAATTATCGCTTTTAAACTTTGCTACGGATGATACCTAAGAATGGAGAAGTGCTAAATCAGGAAAATGGTTGACACAGAAAAATTCACCTGTGGGGTAAGGGCAAACGAGCAAACACTGTGTGCTTCCACAAAATGCAAAGGAATACATCCAGGAATGTGATGGATAAGTCATGCTTATATGACAGGGTGAGTTCACCTCAGGGACTCTAAAAACCATGTAGGAATCAGTGTAGATAATCAATGGTACATGAGTGCCCAGTGTGATGCTGCATCCAAAAGAGACAATGCAATCCTTGGACAAATAAACAGGAGAATTTCTGTAGGCAACCAGTCCATAGGCAAGCAGAAGGGAATTATATTAAGTCTGGATTTGGCACTGGTGCAACCACATTTGGAAGTTTAGGCTGAAATATGGTATCTGCGATTCACTAGGGATGTTGATAAATTGGAGAGGGTTCAGAGAAAAGCAGTGAGAATGATTAAAGAGTTGGAAAGCAAGCCTTTAAACTCAAGGACAGCCATATAGTTAGTGCATCAAAGAGAGGGTTAAGGGATAACTCGATCAGAGCCTTTAAGTAATAGGGAAGAGAACTTTGATAATAAAATGGTATAACAAGATTCAGAGACTAGATATAAAAGACAGATACATTCAGATCGGAAATGAAGTCCACATTTCTAATAATCAGTGGGACAATTTACAAAGAGCTGTGCTAGACTCTTCAAGTTTGGAAATGTTAAACAGTAAGCCTGGAAGTTACTCTTAAAGAGATTCTTCAGCTAACTAACACAGGAATTAATTCAGGAAAGATCTGTGTTGCACAGGAGGTCAGGCTAATGGATTAAAAATCGTCTTTTTAATCCTCATAATCTAAAAAGAAGTTATGAATAAGAACTTGAAGCCAAGGGAGACCACATACTGAGTAAGTCAGCATAGTCTAGAAGTTGGAAGGTGTCTACTCCTTAACAGATTTGGGGTTTTAGGGGACACTACTGACAGCGGGGACAGGCAGTTGTGCTCTTTGCCATCCTGTTTCTCTGCACAACTGACTCACAGCTCCTACTGACCTAAGCATTTCTTTAATACTGAAAAATAAGACTTTAAAAATTGCACACAGGTTTTCAGGGAGGCTAGCAGGAAGCTTTTGAGAGAAGCAAGTTGGACTGGCAGAGCACTTTTGCACCGTACAAGAGAAGCAACGGGGTACAAATGTTGTCACCGCCTACACTGCAGAGGAGCTTAATAGCTGGGGTGTGGTGGAAAGGCAAATTAAATGGGATTCCTTCCAATGTGGAAGCTGGGCACTCAAGGGTCCCCCAGGGAGACACTTGTGTCTCCACTGGATTTGATGGGACAGATGGCCATAACTGGAATTCAACTCAATAGCAGCTTACTTCTAATATAGAGGCTTAGCATTATATCCAAATGCAGATAACAGAACAGAAGGAATGACATTTGCCTTCTTTAAACTAGTATTGCATTGGTGACTCGTGTTCAGTGTGTAATCCCCAGAATGCAGACTCTAAGCTCTGGGACACTTTGGTCTGCCATATAACTGAGTAGCCCATTAGTCCCCAGGTCCCATTTGTGTGCCCAATTCTCCTTGCTAAATATAGCGCTCTGCACTCATCTCTTTTGAACTTCATGTTATTGATTTTGGTTGTGCGTCACCCTGATCGTGATTTCATCTATACCACAGTTTCTTAGACTGCTTATAAGAATAACATGTGGCAGCAGGCCAAAAGCCTCACTGAAATGAAGGTCTATCACATCTTTTGCCTTCTTGCAGTATCCACTAGAGGGGCAATGCTGTTACAAAAGGACATTGTTTCAACATGATGTGTTCTCGATAAATTCATGCTTGCAGTTTCTTATTATTGTATCCTCACAGTGCTTGAAATTTCTTACTGCTCTTTCTTAGGGTACAGAAATTCTCCTCTACTCCTCATTCCCCTCTTTTTAAAGGCAAGCATTATGTCTGCCTTCTAGCAGACTTCTGGAATTCACCTATCCTTTGAGAGTATTAATCACTAATCAGGAACTGCTCATCCTAATCCCTTAAATACTCTAAAGATATATTTCACAGTGAACCTAATGACCAGAGTACCCCAAATGTATTATTTGATGTGATCTTTGCCTATTTGGTCTGAGTTCTTGTTCGGTCATTAATTGCTATTAATTGTGTTAGAGATATAACCACAATTTCATTCTTTTTTATGGATGACAACAAAAAAGCTGAATGTTTCTGCTCTTTTCTCCATTAGGTAAGAGACCTGTATTTTCCTCCATCTCCTAAAAAGAAACTATATTTATAAAAATGTTCATGTTGCCTTTTGTATCCCTCACTAGTTGTAACTCATTTTCCGCCTTAGTCTTTCTGGTCCTGTTCATGAACGTTCATTCTGTTTTTGTACACTCAGCCTGTAGCACCTTGTTTCTGTTTATGGTTTCCTTTTGATTTTCATGCTATTGAAGAGCACCTGGTGTTTCATGCTGGGTCTTCTATTATAACCCTATATTTTCTCTACATTAGGATAGCTAGTTTTCTAGTTTGCTTTTCGTGTTTTCTCCCCTAGAAACTGCCAGATATCCAATTTGCATTTGAATTCTTCCCCGTGAGAATCTGCCAAGCAACTGCCTGGGCTTACTGAAGTTCATTGCTATTTTCTGACTATTATCATTAGGCACATAAACCCTCAGACCATCCAGTCTTCTCTAGGACATGGGCCATTAATCTGTCACATCAAGACACCCCTGAAACACAGCATCCGATGCCTCTCCCAGGGCGAGTTCCCTTCCTGACTCCCGTTCTCTGCTAATCCACAACTTTCTCCTCTCTGCCTCTCTCCTTCCTGTGCTGTACAATGATTCCCCACAGGTATCATCAGCATGGTTTGGACATCTACCACTTGAGCTAAATGAGAGACTATATTTATATTAGCTACTGGCAATAGTAATTTATTAAATTCTGGAAGATCAGCCACTAGAGGGAATCTAGCACTTACTGCCAGCACGTTAAGCTCTCTCCCTTTGATCTTTTTCCTCTTACATGGCAGCACTTAGAATGGCTTTATGCATAATGAAAATCTACTTTAACAACCTTTTGATAGACAACAATTATTTGAAATATCTGTTCTCTGCAATGGAAATGTCTTTGCTGAACTGCAACTGCTGTGGGTTATCTCTGAGAGTCTATTTCAGTCCTAAAACGAACAGGCATTAACTCCCTCTCGCTGCCTCTCGATTCAGTACGGCGCTTGCTAGGGCTCAGTTGTCCAGGCCTCCCTGGTGAACTGACTGAAATTTGAAGCTCAGAAGCAAAAGGCAAAGTATGTCACAGACTAGCAATTTTGGCTGGCGCATTTGCTTCCCGGTGAGTTTACATCTCCTATTATCTTAGGGAGAACACAGGAGTGGTAAAAAGCAGTTGCTAAGGAGGGGGAGCATTTGCAGCTGGAAAGAGGGAAAGAAATTGAGTGATTTCTTTGAAAACCTCCTTCTGCTGAAGACATTAATTGCAGGGGGAGGGAAGGGTCTCGCAGCGCCCCAAGTGATTTCCACATTCTTTCATAATTCTTTTGTCTCSAAAGTGGAAAAAATGAGTTTGTAATGGGTTGACAGTGCCCATTTAAGCCCTACTGACACACTGGGGCCGATAACTGGCTGCACCCTGTGGTTTGCATTACTTTTTTATGCGTTCCTGTTTTTATGGAGTGCTAAATGGCTTAATTACATTTTACTGGTTTATTCTGCTTGCTTGCTCGTAACCTCATTAATCTGGCAAACACTATTTTCTTCCCCAAATGGAGAATACACAATCTTTTTCACATAATATTTTCTTTAGGTGTGTGCAACTGTCTGACAGGTACAAGACAGTTTAATGCACCGTCTATTTGGAAATTACCAAATCTACATAAAGGTGCCAATTATGAATAAAAAGCGTAAACCCAGCAGACTAAGCTCTTTAGCAGCACATCAGGATCCCAACTGATTTAAGTACTTGGTGGTGGTGAAAGAGTGGAAAGGACTTACATTTGAGTCTATGTAATAACCTTTTACTTATTTTTACATGAGGAGTTTGCCAGCATTTATCCTGATGCTCCTATAGGCCCTAAATGCATACTTTCCAGGCTTGATCCCCCTGCTTTTTGTCCCACAGCAGCCATCGCGTGGGTGTCTGGCTCTTCTTGGCTGAGTAAATAGCAGAGGTGCAGGGGCTGCAGAGCCACCTCATCACATTCTTCGCTGCAAGGGACATCCTGGGACAGAGAAAAGACAAGAGTGGGATGAGCCAGGAAAGACACGTCAGGTATGGAATAAGAGATGGAAAGACCACAGCCATGGGCACCACTGAAAGCTGAGCTGACCCCTGCTTGCCCTCATGTGAACAACTAACTACTGCTTCTCCTGCTGGTTTTTCTGAGCAATTGGGTTTAATAGTTTGGTTCCACTATCTTTCCTGGATGCCAGATCCCATTCACAGCCAAAGAAAGGCGACAGCTGATATTTCTATTACTTCCATTTAGGAAAAAAAAGTATGTTTTATAAAGCAGAAGAATATTTTCTGACATCTCCAGGCTGATGCATCTTTAGGTTTTAGTGCTGCAGGTAAAGACAAACAGCCTTATTTTGATTGAAAGAGGGCACAGTGAATGAGACTGAAATGTCCAATCTCACAGAGTCTTCTCAGTTGCAGATACAAGACCAGGGACTTGGGGGGTGAAATCAGATAGCCTCTCCCCCTCGCCTCCCTTGCTTTCCCCTTTCCCCAAACAGCATTCACTCAGTTTTGGTTATTTAAACTAAGTGAAAATACGATCACAATGTCTGTGAGCTAGGTGAAACAGACAGCTTCTGAGAACCTGTATATCAAATAAGTGTTTTTGAGGAAACACACGAGGACCTATTGAGAGATTACACGCTCAAGAAGAGAGATGTTCTGTTATGTTTCCAATTCAACCTTTGTGAAGTCTTCCTACAGGAAGGATACTGTGAAAATCTACCACCCAGTTTTGCCAAAAGAACAATTCATGGAGATTTCTCGAGAAGTAAAATGGTGCTCAGCAAAGGATTTGGACTTCACCAGAAGTACTTTGCTGGAGTTTTAGGTGACGCCATCCTACCTATATCCCTCTATTTGTGGCATGGTGGTCTGCAGTATGCAAGCATGTGCACTGCACAAACAGGACTTCCCCATTGAATTATGTGATCAAATGCAGCCATTTAAAAAGATGACTTCCCATCTCCTAAAAATTTTCTACCTATTACTGTTACAAATAACCCTCAAGGCAACTACCAGTGAAAGTAATAGGAAAATTCCTTCCAGACAGTCTTGCCATTTTGCTTATCCTCTTTTTTTTTTCCTCCATTTTTTTATCTGCAGCCAGTCACTAGTATATTGGAAAGCTCACCTGAAACAGCTGCCAGTGAGACTTGCACCTGAAACTGGAAGTGACACAAGAAGAAGCAAGGGTGAAGGCAGAGAGCAGCAGGATAGGTGATGCCATAAAAACTCAAAATTTTGCATTTTTCTTTAACCTATGATGTCAGAATGAAGCCTGGTTTTTATGATCTCCTGCACTATTTGCTAGCTAAGGCCTCAATCCTGCAAACTCATTTGCACAGTACAGCTCCAAGTCTCATTACCCATCAGTGAGCTAAAAATCCCATGTAACAACGACTTAATTCTGTTCAGTTCACCCATTCATCTTGCAGATCTATCTTCTTTTTACTAAGATGGCTCTTAGCTCTAAAATAGTTGCCATGCATATAGGGTAGGTCATTTTCTATGACAGTTTATCTAAAACAATTACAATCATAGATGGCTGTCCTAGTTGGCTTGAGAAAAGTTGCCTTTAGCTTCAGAGTGACTTTAACAGATAAATTATTCAGACATAAAAAGGAAAAGAAATAATAGGGAAAAATACAATTAAATGGCTTTATAGCCTTAGCTCTTCTTTTTTTTTAAACTAGAACTCCTCCGATTTGAATTCACCACATATGGTCAGATAGAAAAGCAACTTTTTGCTCTTATTTTTTGTTTATTAAAATACTTATTATAAATCAAAGGAATTGCAATAACTCATAATTTAAAAATAAATCCCATCACATTTCCATTGCTACAAAAGYCATTTTTCTTGCAAGAGCACTCTTGCATGACCAAAACATCCCAGCAATTCCAGTCATATAGTATTTAAAAGAAAACATGAGAAGGAAATAAAAACAAAAAGATTCAACATGAGAACATCTATGTTGGTCAGACAAAAGGTTTATCTAGTGCAGGGTCCTGCATCAGAGAGTAGCCAACAGTAAGTATCTCGACAAACAGAGGAGCATGTAGTGATACTACCACAGGCTATTTTCTCYGTGGTTCAAGGCCTTTGTCTTTAGTAGCCCTTGACAAATCTCTCTTCCATGAACTTGTACTGCTGTACAGTTGTCCCTTGAATCTATGTAAAATTTTGTTTTCAATCTGCCATCTGACCACTCAGTTTGATGCCCTGTAACTCTTGTACCGGAAGAGTCAGTGAACAGTTGATCCTTATTTATCTTCTGTATGCCTCTCATGATTTAACAGACCTCTGAGATATCTTCCCTCAGTCATCTTTCTTCCAAGACAGTGAAGACTGTACAAAAGAGGAAAGGAAGAGGAGATGAAAGGTTATCTCCATGCAAAGTGACTGCAATATGCTACTATTCCAATTAAAGAGGTTCTTGCATCACTTTGAGCTGGTTATCCTGCTATTGACAGTGTTGTGACTCTTGAAATATGCTTTATTTAGTCCTGGGGAAAAAACTGAGTCTATGGAGGAATCAAAGCTTTCCTAAAAATAAAAAAGCAGTAACTTTACAGTCCCAGTGGTTATATGAAGAAGTTTGAGAATATAATCTAGGTGTGTCCTACCAGCTCTTTGGCATATTTTATAGTTGTTTTGCCTGCTCCAGGAGCACTAAGGACCTGATTTATTTAACTCTGTCTAACAATATGAAAGGCCCAAGCGCAAACAAAGATGAGCCCCTCTGTGCAGGCACCATCATAGCAGGACATGTTAGCACACGCGRTGTCAGTTCAGTACTTCCCCTCGTAATACAATAGGTTGGGGACAAGTCCATGGTGGGATGCAATCTTCCTGGCTTACCACCTGCAAGTGCCTGGGGAGCAACCACAACAGGAGACTGCTGTATGTCTCTCGAGTTGCTGAGCCTTTCCTGCTCCACTACTCATCTCTGAGCCTCTCCTGAGTTCAGGAGTTAGGGCCCTTCCAACACTTACCTGGAGAGAAAACTTAGAAAGTTATTTACATCACAGCTGAATCCAGCCCACAGACTTTTGTAATATTTGCAGCCCCAAAACCAGAACTCAGTTTTCTTCTGTGGGCCAAACTCATCCTTGCCTATGGAATTACATCCCAGGATGAACTGAGAGACTTTCGATCAGCAGTTTTGCAGCCTTTGGGAAGGCAGACATATGATAGGCACAAAGAAAAAACAAACAAATCACTTGCTCAGTCTGTGCTTTGCGAGTAATAGTTATTATTTCACACGTGCCCTGATACTTTAGGATTATCACTTAATTAGCTAAATATAAATAGAGTAAACAATTGGTGCAAGTCCCACTGGAGAAAGCCCTTGGCTCTATGATAGATCCCCAAAAGAAAGCCTGGCAACAGGAAAAAGACAGCTCTAACAGCCACCTGCTTTGGATCTGGCATGAGTAGATGGACAGAGGCTTTTAGTCTCTTTCAGGATGCTACCCTGCACAGTGGGGTATTAAAAACAGCAGCTGTGGTGTCAACATGGTTCTTTGGAGTGCTTTCAAGCCTTATTTCTTCTCCTCAGAAYGGGAACATTCAGAAGCTATAGATTAATTTCAAGAATGTGCACTGTACAAAGCCTTCTTTTATCCTAAATACACTTGCAGTAGGATATTATTTTCACATATGTTGTGACAAAGTGCAAGCTGCAGATATGCTGTGTTCTTTTCAAAACAAAATAGGTTTCCCCACGTGCCACACCGGGCACGCCGCTGTATCCAAAGCCCACGGCTCAGCAATACCATGGCCCCCTTTCTGAGGTCTAAGAATATATTTCCTTGCAAGCGTCATTTGCACAGTTACAGAGAAGTGGATTTTAGACAATACATAACTAAAGTCATTTCCACACTGTCCTGTTGTAAAAAAAGACTAGTGGCTGGCTTACAAACAAGCCCTTTTCTGCACTTTTGCAGTATGTTGCAGCCTTCATGAGATGGACCCTTGGTGCAGCACCGAAAGCCCCTAACTCCTAGGAAGCTTAACTGGCTGAGAGGTACTCGGCCCTTTGCCAAAGCAGATACTTGCTTTTGCTAATCCTCTACCACTGAATTAAAGCCAAATGGAAAGCARGGAAGAAGATACCCTGTCGTTCCTAGCTCTGTGAGCACCCCAGTCTCTAAGAAATCAGCATAACACAGGATGCAAAATGGAACTCAGTTGAATGGGATGAAGCTGGACTTGTCTGTTTTGCAGTGTTGTGCAAAGACCAGTGAAATTCAGTGGTGCCAAGTGAGATTTGGCAGTATCACTCCAACCAAGGCTGAAGGCATATAAGACCTAGAGGTCAAAACAGGTGAGAACACTTGCACAAGACCCTGTGAAAGGAGTCAAGCATGCTCCTCTGTTTTACAGGGCAAAAAGATGGAGATATACAGGCATGTAGGAGGAGTGATCATCTCAGCTATTTTCTTAAATTCTTGCACTAAACAGTGCTTTCTGTTATAAAACTTCTTGACATCAAACAAGAAATAAGAGTTGCTGAGAGCATTATATAGAAGTCATGGCCTTGTAGTGTGACCCAGGATATGCAAGAACTTGCAGAACTTCCGTGTGGATGTCTATGCATGTCCCTGCAAGAGAGATGTGTACACTTTAATGGCAGAACAGACATATGCCTGGCTGTGAATCATGTGGATCTTGGGTCTTGTGAACCCACATAATGTCAGCTCATAATTTCCCTCATGCAAATGTTTGCAATTTAATTGCAGAAGTCTGGCCCTTGGTGTTTTGGGAGTGAGGGATATGACACGCACAGATGTACTAATAATATTTGAGAAGACAGGAAAAAATAGAGGCAGGGAAAACCCACAGTCATTTTTAAGCTTTTGACTTTAAGAGACCTTCTACAATATTTTTCTGCTATTGTAAGAGGAAGCTGGCAACCAAAGTAGAAATAGATTTTAATTGCTCTGTTCACTGCATTTAAGTAGGATAGCAATTTACTTTGTGTGCTGACTAAACGCAGTCTGAAGTCTGCTCTGACAGAAACTGCCAAGATATTAGATCATTCTGTGCAAATACAGGTACTCAAAATTAAATCAGGACATTTTTGTCACTTGCTTTATCTCAAGTTGCTGGGATAGTGCTAATAAAGAGTTTCGAAATCCTCGATACAGAGCAGCATCTAAGTACCAGGATTTTTTTTTCCCCTTAAATAAGCAATTAAAATTAGTCAGCCAGGAAAACAAAACAGCTCAGCTCTTGCATACCCTCCTTTCTCTCCCATACTTTTTTGGTTTAGACACAAAACACAAGCTAATTCACAGATGCACCTACAGGAGATGCAAATATATCGCTATGAACACGCTGTAGGTCATATCCCTCCCGCCAGCTCTTCTTCACCAGGCAGACGTGAGAAGTAGGTACAGCATCAAGGCCTCTGCTGCCAGCGTCCCTCCTTCGCCAGCTGGGGAGAAGGAGGGCAAGGCAGGAGGAGACAKCGAGGCTGGTTCCCATCTCCCCAGCAACAAACCTGTCACTTCGCTGCGGTTCCACTTCAGTGGCCTGCCAGGACCGCGTGGGGCCGGGCCRCGCGCCACAGGGGCCCGCTGCTCCTTGCTGCTCCACTGAGCTGGCAACGGGTTTGGCCAGTGCAAAACTGAAAATTAAAACTGCGGCAAACTCTAAGTCAACTGAATTAAATAGCAGACGGGAGCGTCTCAGACCGGCTTCCTGCAATCAGAGCGCTTAGCCAGCATCACCTCTGATAAGGAGGCACACAGAGCGCCGCTTTTTATCCTTCCTTTGTGGGTTTGATCTTGTTACAGAAAACAAATTTACCAAGCATGAATTATCGCTAAAATTATTAATGCTTCTGTGGAGAAGAAAGTCAGATACAGACGATGGTAAATAGGCACAGCTATTAGTGAGAACGCCTCTCCTCAGTACGCTTTACTCTCCCAACTTTCAGCTGTGAGTTGCTGCGAGAATCATTTCAAAAGCCAGCCTGCAGAAAAAGGACCCGTTAATCTGCCGAGCGAATTTCCGAATCCATTCTCAATGCCGCTGATAGCCGGGGACCCCCTCCCTGCGCTCGGTAATTACCCCCGTATTTCCCGCACGCTTGTTTAAACGGCTTACACGGGGGCGTCCTGGGAAGCAGAGCTCCCCCTCCGCTGCGGCGCGGCGCGGGAGAAAGGCAGCTCGCCTTATCGCGCCGCTTCACTCCATCTGCAGCCAGCGGGGGGGCCGCCTAATCGCCCTCCCCGGCACCGCCGGCCGCAGGCTGGGCGACGCAGATAGATGCGACACCAAAGGGGACGGGGACGGGGACTGTCCTGCCGCGCCCGGGCCGCAGAAAACTCATCACGCTCTCGCCGTTTCAAAGGCGGACGAGGAGCCCCTTTTAAACCAGGGGCCTGTCCCTTAATTATACAAATGTGGAGATCAAAGTTATTATCTGCCCTTACAAAGGCTGGAGCTTTAATTGAATGGTGTGGTGTTACCTTTGAGGGAAAGTGTTCAATCCTCGTGGAGAGCAAAGTGACAGCAGAAAAAAAATGGAAAAAAGAGAGAGAGCAAGAGGAAAAGAGCAAGAGAAAGAGAGATGGCATTTAACAAGCAGGCTGCTTTATATGGAAATGTAATGAATACAGTTGATAAAAAAAGGGAGAGACAAAAGTTGTGAAGTTTCAAGCTGTGAAAGAACTTCAAAGTGTATTCAAATGTCACATTGATTTTTCTTCAAATCTCTAAGTAGTAAGTTTTTCAAAAGAGGAATATCATCCCCTATTTCATCCACTAATGTTTTATCTACAGAAAGGGGAGAAAAAGCACAGTGTTTTCCTTTCACRTGATATAATCCCTATATTGGAAGTCTTTATCTTTTTCCCTAACCAAAGATTTCTTAGGTGTCTTTGAAAACGGTGATGTCTTCACCATATTTGTGTATTGCACGTTAAAGTCTGAAGAATTTAGGTTCTGAGATGCTGCTCTACATTGAGATAAGCAAGGGTGAGCTATGCTACAGCGGGACCTCATTACCACAATACTCCAAGCTAAGTAGACAGTAAGACAGTATTTTGTCTCCTGGAAAGAGCAGATGACACACTTTGGGAGCACTCTTAAAAGAGGCACAAACCAAGAAGGCGTTCTATGATGGCGATAATATGTGGGCAAAGTAGCACAATACAGTTTTGCTAATTCTTAAGGCAGTGATGCAACCCAACATAAACAGTTTAGTTCAAAATTAAATTTGACACCATGACCACATGTATTATCTTCAACAGCCTACCATGGTAGTAGTCACCAGGAAGATCCCATTTCATGCACTGAAAAACTGATTACCACCTGTCCTGTATGTCCACTGCTTTCTGTCATCATTTGGTAGAAATTCTGGATAGGACCTCTGGRAAGCAGAGCATAATTAATGCAAAAAAGACATTAGAGGAAACAAAAACCATCTTATGGTAAACTTTGAATATCTACAGTTCTTCTTACAGACTGAACTCCTACAGTAATGTGAAGGAGGAGTTTATGCAGCACTTCATGGCATAGGGATTACTCTCTAGACAAGCAAACCCCAAAGGCAGAGGAATGAAGAAACAACAAATGTATTACATTTTAAGAAACTGTGATTTCTAAGCTCATCTCAAGGTTTTTGAATGATTTCATAGTCTTCCAAAGATAGCTTTAAACCAGAGAGGTTACTTTGGACTTYGAGGCTGCTCTGGGAGCCGACTGCATATCAGGTAAATTCTCCTGTAGGCCACAGAATTATAACACTGGAAAGACAATATGAGGTGAAAATAAGGATCGAACTGGATGGCAATGGTTGTATCTTTGTGAGGCAGGCAYGTTCCGCAGTGCATTTTGCAATCCTGGCCAGTGGTGTGAACCCTGGCTGCCTTGGCTTCATGGTGGCTGAACCGTCCCCTGCAAACTGCAGAGCCACCAGTGTTTGAAGGGAACAAGGGACAATCCAACCCATCTCCCACTCAGGATAACCAAGACATTAGGACTGCAGAAGACCACAGAGCACCCCTGCTCAGGTGGCTCACAGGAATTGTTAGACTCATCAGAAGAGACTGAAGTCTTTGCTTTTTTTTTTTTTCTCCTTTCTTTCTTTTTTTCTCCTTAGGATTTAGCCCTCCTGTCGAGAAATCCCAGAAATGGAAAAGAACACATTCTCTTCTTTACCATGTACAGTTCCCTCACATGTGGATTTTAATGCTAATGCTATTAAACCCAGGCAGGACATACTCAGATTTGTGTGGACAGCGGCCCAGAATTTGGATTTCATATTTAAAGAGCTTTGCATTTGGACATCAGCTGGTAGTGGGAAGGGTACTTCAGCTGGCTACCTAAGATGGCTCATTTGTAGAGGAATCCTAAACTAAGGTGATATAGCAGCAGAGTGTCTCTGCCTGAGACTATGTAACTGTCACACTCTGTGGAAGGGCAGGCAAGTGTAAAATACAGCAGCGGTATGCCAAAGTAGTTGTGAAACAAGGATTTCTTCAGCCAGAGGAAAGTTGCAGGAGTCTGTCTTTCAACAAGTATCTTGAACAGTAAAAACCTGATTTAGTAGAATACAGAATTTATAGCGGGGAAAAAAAAATCGTGGATACATTTCTAGTTAAACTGATGGGAATTTTTTTCAAAGACTTTGGTAGCTATGCTTACACTCCCAGGTGGAGTTCTCCACTTCCTCTGCAGGCAGTTTTGAAGTCAAAACAACCATGATTATAATTCCTGCCTGTAGAAACAGTCCTGGTGTTGGCTCTGGGGCATCTTTCCAGGAGGGATTTCTTGAGGAAAACTTCTGGTGTGGTCAGTATTTGCAAGGGTCCCCTCCTTCCCAAGCCTTTGCAGTGGGCATAAAGCAGGTCTCCGACTACATATCCCCTCGTCTCACCTGTGTGAGGTGTAGAAMGTGGATCTGGTTCTCCCTTACAGGAACTCTAGTGTCATTTCTGTAAGGGTTTAGACTCTGTCTATTGCAAATATGGGATATGTGAGCAGTCTGAGCCAGGGCTGCGTGTAGGATGTCTACAATGGACAAAATGAATGCCAGGAGTCAGGTTTTGCAGCTACCCTTGAAAGCTGGTCCTCCTGACTATAGCAGGACAGGATGGATGAATGGCTAGAGAGAGGCAATCCAAATGGGCCAAGCAGGCAGCACAATGACACAGCAGGAAAGAAACAAATCACTTATCTTTCCTTGCCCAGAGGATTCAGATTAATGAATATTTCTTTTAAAGCTGTCAGTCGTCTTTGGCTTTCCGCACCACTCCCAGCAGTTCCTTGCTGAATGTGCCCTCCTCTTTCTATCACAGCTTTCACTATCTCTGCTCACAATTCTCTTCCTCGAACTTGTTCATGCAACACTAATCAGCAAGAAGATTTTCTCAACAGGTGGTTCAAGCCTCAGGAATACCTGCTAAATTTCTAACACAATTGGAGATAAGATCTGAGTCACAATAAAACTAATTCTTCATTTCTATATGGAAATATCAATTTGTCTTTCTCTTGCTTTGTACYATAAATACCTACTTCTTAAGAAAACAAATATGCTTTCCTTGTGCTACATTTTCAGTCACCTAAGAGATAATTCACACAAACCTCACAGGGAGTGGGTTGTTTGTTATTTAAATTCCACCGATGGAGAATTTATCCAAAGCAGAGAAGGATGCACTGAATTTTGCACAGTTCGCTGGTTGAGAGAAAGGATTTGTTTGGAGGCTGCACAGAGCAAAGAACTTCCACCGGACGAAGGGCCGTTACAATCTTAACCCACTCATGCTCCATTTGCAAGGTGCATTTCCTTGACCTTGCCTATTATAAGGTCAACACATTGCAATACGCATCTTGGAACAAAATATCACAACAGACACTACAACTCTAAGGTTGGACAGGATTAGGATGGTGGAGAGGGGCTTCACAACCACAGAGGGTGACATTAAGAGGGAACTGCAGATCAGTTAGTTCACCTCCCTCTAACACACCCTTCCCTGCTCCCTCCCCACAACCTAGTTCCTGATAGCGCTGGGAGCCTTCATGCACAGTATCCAGCTTACTAATAGCAAACTCCCCCTCCAATAGACCCCTCTTCCAAAGCTCCTTTCCAAAACCTTTCTAAAAATACAGGAAAGTTATAGCGATTCAGCTACAAATTTATCTGGACAGGATTTTCCTACAAACCTGTGGGTGTTTTTCTTCCAAAGATTTCTCTCAGATTAGAGAGCCATTATTTACCCCTGTGGGAGGTGCCACGACTGGGTCTAAAATTATAATTATCTAAGACTTGCACTGTACTCAGACTGTTAGATTTCCTTGAAGCTGAGATTAGACTCATCAGGCTACAATTCTTGAAATTGCACTTTTACTCAGTCAGAAAAGAATAATAAGTTTTATTCTAAGTACAAGCATCAGGCTGAATTTTCCCTTTTAAAGGGAACAGCTGCTATTTTTAATGATTTATTGCCAGTATCTTCCCTGTTTCGCATTTTATTTCTTTCAGAACCCCCCGATGAATACCATCTGGTTCAAGTGATTTACTACRCTTGCATTTCATGAGCTGCTCCATGACATCCCAAATTAAGACAAGGAAAATATAGTCTGAGTTTCAGGAAAATCTTTCTGACAGATCTATTAGACTATGGAGTAATCTTTCAGTGGGAGTCTCATTGTCTGAGACATTTATAGCAAGACTGGACAAAGCACTGTAAAATATACTGCAGGGGACAATTCTGCATTAGCAGAAGGATAGTCTAGATATATGACTCTGAAATTGAGCCGGTCAGAAAAAATTTTAAGGGAACCATTTTTTGTCAGAAAATACAGTTCTGACAAAACTAAAAATAGTTGACTAAACTGTGCTGATTTTGGTGAGGATTATTTCAAAGGAAAAAAGGGGAAAAAA
This sequence comes from Apteryx rowi, assembly GCF_003343035.1. Taxonomy (NCBI): domain Eukaryota; kingdom Metazoa; phylum Chordata; class Aves; order Apterygiformes; family Apterygidae; genus Apteryx; species Apteryx rowi. The sequence continues at coordinate 3,161,665 of NW_020450905.1, read as the reverse complement.
TAAATGTCAAAATACCATATTGCAGTACCTTCTGCATGAAGAATTTCGTTTTTTATATCAAATGTGTTTATCCCATATCTGAGTACAGTCTGAAAGAGAATTCAAAATGAAAACAAAACGTTTCCAACAATCCAAATTTACTGTTCTTCCCTCCAGAATTGTACTTCCTAGACAAATAGTGAAATGCTCCATTTTATTCCAGTCAAAAATGAAAGCAAATTAGAAATATCATATAGCTTCAGCACTGAAAATTGCCTTTCAACACATCTCTGAAAGTTCTCCGTGGCAAATGTCATCTCTTTATGTTCAAGTTTACGATGTTCAAGTTTTACATTTCTCTGAATTTGCCCTTTCCCTAAGTCATTTCAATGCTTAGTGCCTCAGTTCCTTCCAGATTAAAAGCAGAACGGGAACGTTCATTTTGCTCCGAGAAGTAGAACTGAAAGGCACTTCATAACAGCTTATATTTTTACTACTGAATATCCTTTTCATTCCCTGTGGCCTGACTTCTTTATTGTCCTCAGGTTGCTTTGCAGTTTGGTTCTTCTTTCATTGATGTGCTTTATCCTTCCAGCTATAATATAATTGGGAATTTTAATCACAGTTGAAATCACTCTAAAGACAGACATGGAGAAATAGTCCAACTCTGAGGTAGATTGGACWTTTCTTCTAAAGCTTGGCTAGCCAGAAAATTTTCTGGAAGCCTTTTTGCCCTCTTTAGGAGCAAGAGACCACATATAGGCTTCTTATATAAACAAATCAACTTTTGAAAGTGACAAAGCCCAATATTTGCTTTTGATGTTCTGGGATCTGACYAGTGCTCAATAGATTTGAAAATTACTGTTAGAAACAGAACATGGCCATATTTGAAGACTGCCAGTTGCTTCATTTTTATAAATGCAGAAGGATTCTGGAAGTATACTGCTACACCTTCATCTTTGGACCCTATTGGGTCTTTCCYTTCTTTAATCATTATTTGAAGCCTAATATCTTCCACAAACTAAAACAAGAATTTGCAGAACCAAACACTCCTGGACTTCCACTTCAAATTCCCCTACAGTGAGTCACTTCTATTTTTCTCACAAAAATAATCTCTTCTGCCACCAAGCTACTGGTGGCAAGAGACCTTCGCTGTCGCTAACAAGCCCTGGAGGCTTCCCACACACATCRCGCATCTTTGCAGAGGACCTGAAAGATGAGTGAGTTTCCATCCTGCTTTGTGGGACGCACCTGTGATCCCACAGGGGATGGAAAGACCGAAGCATCCCCATCCCCACCTGCACAACCAAGCTTATAGCAAATATCAGCACACCAAAACCAGTCCTCAGAGACGCCTTAGCAACAATGTACTATATCATCATACCTTAAAATGGTAAGGTTGCTAAGGTTACCTGGCTACCATGCTTAGTTTTATGGATCATTATCTGCTCCCAAGCTTTAATGTAGAAGGCGTGGACAAACTGGGCATGTTCTACTGCTGCCTTGTATGTGGATAAGCCTCTTCTGCATTGAGAGAAATCAGCTTTTAACAGGCTATGGAGAAAGAAGGTGCTCAGTGGCCCTATTTGACTGCTTTTTAACAAAGAGAAAACAGAGAAATAGCTGCTCCGTGGCTCCCACCGCCTCGAGGGAGAAACTCTCCTGAACCCAGGTGGCAGCTGARAAGGGGAAAGTTGATCTCTGGGTGCTTGTATAGGCAATAACTTTAAGTAATAGAGTCCCCTGGTTCATTCTGTGGGGAGAAAGAGGAAAAGGAGAGTCCCAGACATCCTGCAGTAGGTAGGAAACACAATGGAAATTTTCTGAAAGATTTCTTGTCGTAATGCGAACAGCCACACCAGTCTGCAAGGAGAGGACTGCTTCAGAGCCTTCTGTCACATCAGCTGTAGGAGTAAAGTCACAAGGCCTTAACAGTTCTTAACTTAACATAAATGCACCATCCTCACACATCTTTGACTTTGATCTGGAGTGTTTCTGGCAATATTTGAATTTGCCGCATAGCTTTGTTTCTGTATATTTTGAACATAGGGAACAGGTGAAAGACATCACTGATGTGTGTATACAATCACACTGCATCTGTATATATTTATATAAACCTTTTGCATAAATACATGCAAATCGTCTTTGGCCTTCACTGGGAAAAGAGTGATCCTGTCCAATGCCCCTTCTGTCCCCAGCAGAGAGCATTACCCTCCCAGCTACCACCGAGCCCTTAACCTGTGGATTTTAAGTGACCTGCACAGTGTTTACTTTCTGCACAGTGTTCATGCTGGTTGTTGGGCATTTTCCTTGCAGTTTTAAAACCTGCCATTCCTTGGCTGCACCAAAAGAAAATTCTTCAACAAGGAACATGGCAAGGCCCTTCTTTCCCCTCAGAAGGTGGGGAGAGGCCCTTAGAGAAACTAGTGCTGTTTGGAGGGCATGCTGGACAGAAGGGTTTTAACTCTCCTTTCCACATGCCTGCTCACTCCTGCAATGGTGGAGCAGGGAACTTGGTGCAGCAAGATATTCTGGATATTATGCATGCAAGTGGTAGTGCTTTCAGTTTTAGAAAAGATGAGATTAAGCAAATAAAACAAAAAAAGTTCTAGTCAAGAATTAATCTTGAAATGACTTGTACAACAAACAGTGCAGAAATGGCCATCATGAAAAATCCATGCATATCTGTGATAAAAACAAAGTTTCGTTAATCTACTCACTTCAAACCCTGCCTCCGGATCTAATATTTGATGAGTAGCTTTAACCATTCCTAATGTGTTTGTCTGGCTCACATCCATCCAGACACTGAAATGACTAGTCTGGCATTTAGTAGCCAATGCTAAAGAGATTGCTCTTTTCACATTAGGGCTGAGCTCATCCACTAGACAAGATTTTCCACTAACATCTGTCCTATGGGAAGTAAAGTAATTCAGATTCTATAGTAGCCTTGTACAGTATTTCACTCCTCAATTAATATCAAGGATTATTTTTTTCTGAGACATTAGACACACGTACACACCCACATTCAGTTTTTTTGTCCAGCCAGTACTAGAAAAAGGACTTTAACATTTCCAGATTAAATATTAGGCATATATTAGGCATACAAGCAGCACTCAGATAAGAATAGAATAGTTGAAACTATGTCCTAGAAGTTTAGTCAATGTATCAGGAAGCACATTCGTATTTCACCTTTGATTTAGACAATACATAAATGCAATTGCTTGCCACTCTACTTATGCAAGAGCAAAATTTAGGCAAATGTTATCAATTTTATTGAATCTGTGGTAAGAAGGCCAAGTCTCCTGTGAAAACGGCACTGAAGTATAATTGACCATGTTATCTCCTAGCTTCAGGGGATAAGTTATTGCCAGATCAAAGAGGTCAAATTTTAAACAACAGCGTTTGCTTTAGACCCAGAGAATATTACTAATGGAAAAAGCAGTCATAATGCAACTTAATAATTTTGCCTGTTTTTTTAGTCTTTTATTTATTTCTAGGATGTAACACCTTCCTCAAAGGTTACAGAAAAATAGCCACCTGAAGGCAAAACAGAACCTCATGACAATCTCACTTCTAATTGTTTAGTATTGGATGGTTAGATTCTGACACCTTTTTCACATTATTGCCTTATTTGATAAATACTTTTACTATTTTCAGCTGGGGTATGCCTTTACCTCCATAAGAAAAAGAAGATGAGAATCAGACCTTTAGACTCTGCAGGTAAAAATCACTGTAGATCATTCTGTGTCAGATCTACTGATGGATATTTTGCAGTCCTACAGGGAACAAGAGAAAATATTTCTAATTCTTTCTTCGGTGGGCAGATGGGCCTTTAAATACATAACTGACTCAATGAGTGGGTGCATGGGCAGGGAAGCATTATCTTTGCACTATACACCACTTACCATAAAAGGAATGTTTTATTAGACAGCTAAAAAAAAGAAAAAAATGTATTTCATTTCCACTATACAGGAAAGGTGAAAATAAAGGAGGACATTGCAACTTACCTGCAACTAGCCACTGTGTGCCCTGACTGTCTCTAACGCAAGCAGAAACGGCATTACTCAACAAGTAGGATGCAGGACTCTGCTCATGTGCATGCCCCTTCCCCACTCCTGCAATTCCAACAAATTCTGTGAAGTTCCTCCCAATCTACACAAGGGAAAACCACAGTCAAAGCAACTCCATTATGTATCTTCATCTGCTAATGTCAATTAATTTGAAGTGACAACATACAAGTAACCTTGTTTTATTTAGGAGTTAGTTGTCTCAGAACTCACCTTCTAATAAGAACTCAGGATGGTGCTTCAAATACATGTTTTCTTGAAAGTGAATGTTAGTGCTCCTGAGAGATACTGCAATTTGATTTCTGACTCTGGGTCACCATATTGTCAAGTGAATTTGTATTTTCTCAGTTTTCTGGACAAGAACRTGGGGGGGGCCTCCTGAGAGACAGATTAAACTAGACAAAAGCGGATCGTACTCTAGTCTGTATAAAAATATGTGCTTGTGAATGACAGTGTTAAAAGCTCACGCTAGTCCAAATAGTCTTGTGAGGGGTTAGGGAGCTGGTTAATTTATTTGAGTGTTACCTGTTGACAGTAACATTCTCATTACTATAAACTTGTAGTTTCACATACACAAAAATACTATAAAATGCCTACTGGAATATCTTCATCAAAATTCATTATCCATTTTTAAAATGCTGTGTTAAAACTGGTGCATTACCTAAGGTAACGCTCTACAGTACTGCTCTATGATAATTCTGGTGGTTACTCTAATTAAAATGATGGCACTGTAAAAGAATAAACCCACCTAGCAAAGCTCAAAGGCTCAGAACCAAAAGGGACATTTCAGGTTGCTCGTGGAGTACTTTTGCAGAGCAGGAATTACACATCCGTGGCTGTATTCGCTTGTCATTTCCCCTGAATGGGGCTGCTGTAGGCAGCATGCGGACAGGAGAAGCCATGGGGCATAACTACTCTTTGCCACCAAGGTGTGAGGATAAACCCAATCACAGAAGAGAGATTGCAATAGAGATCTGCCCGTGACTAAACAGCTCTCATTTAACTTCTTCAAGTGAGGTACATCCTTGAGAGAAGCCATCTGGTTCTTAGTCTCTCTATTCTCTACCACGGTAGGCACTGGTGGACCCCCATAGACCACCTCAGATCAGCTGACTTTCCCATGACTGGTCAGGATCTAGAATACCTCCTTTAAACATATTTAGGTACTGTGTGAGTTGGTTTGCCACCGGATACAGTAAAGGTTTATTATACTTTTTCTCAGATGGTAAACCAACAATTTTTTTCATTACCACTGGTTTCATTACTACGTTTTTAATGTTTGTACTAACAAACACTAAATTTAAACATTATCCTCTATCCTTTACCATAAGTCAATAAAACACTTATTAAATCTCATGCCAAACTTGATTTTTTGAAAAATTCCAAACCAAGCCTTTCTTAGAAAGCAAAATTATTTTCTCTCCTTGAAATATGGTTGGCAATTTAAAAAAGTCTGCTATAGCTTTAACATATTGTAATACTAGCTATTTTCCAAATGCTTTTAATATACTGCTGTTTCAAAATCTACAGAAGGTCATTACAAAATGAAACTTATAAATTAAATGATCTGATTGGCAGTTATGGCTTAATAGAGGGGCTTTTGTGATAAAATCATCATGTAGGTAAGATATAATTAGTCTCAACTTCTTGGCCTTACACAGAAAATCATTTTATTCACTTGTTTTTTTAAACTTCACAGAAAGAAAAACAAAGATGAAAAGGAAAAAGACTCATCTGGTTTAAAATGTAGCATTTTCTTCATGAGGAGTTACTGAAGCAGAACATGAACAAGCCTATTGCTAGTTTCTCATGAAACAATGAAAAGGTAGCTCAGATCTTAGCTTTCAAAGAGATCATGTTCTACTTTCCACTCTTTCTTTGAGAAGAGAGAACATAAAAACTCTTACATTGGTCATGATTATAATAGACTACATTATTTTATAGCTTCACACACAGAAAAGTGCTACAGTGTTTCAAAGCAGATTAGTAGTAGGCACAGAAATGATGTAATTACAAAAATGAGCTGTAGAACTGATTTTTACTGAGCTGAATATAATTCTAATGGCTAAAAYCAGAAACATAATGTAATATGAATCAGAACTTTGTAATTTTGATTGTAAGTAAAGCCATACCTTCCTTAGGTTACAGGTCTAAATGAGCTTCCCATAACTGCTTAAGTAAATTTGAGTTAAGCAGCAAACAGATTTACTTGAATTAAAAGAGAACCACATATTCTAACACAGAACCTAACTCTGATTTCACTGTCTACTAAGATACTGCAGAGTGTGAGGAATTTTTCCGGGTGGTTTGACTTGTTTGTTTTTAGTAATACATACAAACTGATATAAATACTGCTGCTTAGTGCTTGCATACATGGCAAAGTTTTCCCACCAACTACAGGGCAAATACAGTTTATTCTCTTATACCTATGTCAGTATGATTCGGCCAGATGGACTCCAGTTCTGTATAATAAGGACTGGGTCTGAAGTAATGACTTTGATTGAAAAGCTCTATTTTGTAACTGACTCTTAAATCACCCACTCTCCAGAATTAGATATCTTTATTATAGAAAGTGTTAGCAGTCATGCGTCAAAGAAAAGGATGGGATTCAAAAAGAGTTAGGAGTCAATTAGACATGAAGATGCTGTTGCAGATGGTCCACTCACATAAATCTACACTAACGGATAGCAAGGAGAAACACAGGAAAATGCCTATATACTGGATAAGGTTAAAGGAGGCAGTAAAGAACAGAAAAGGAGTGAAATAGAATTTCAGACTAAAAATTAAAAAGTTATGATTTTGATAGGCAACAAAGAAAAATTCAAGAATAGTGGGTGGGTGCCCCATCAAGAAGAGAAAGTTGTGACACTGAACTGAAATTTGGATCCTTCAAYGTGGGAAGGTGGAAAGATGGCTGGAAGAGAGGAATAGATATTCAGCAAGAGCTCCATGGATGCAGAGAGGCTAAGCACATTCTTGGTGTGGGAGGACACTGAAGMCCATTAGTCTCTGAAGTTTTTTGAAGGGGGCATTAGGCTACGCGTAGACTCTCCGACCGCGAGCGCTCCAGGCTCCCAAGGTGGGGCCATCCCCAGCTGCACCCTGACTCCTTGCCAAATCAGCACCCAGGCATGGATCAGACCCCTCTATCACTGAGGCAAAGGCTGCCAGGGTACACACCCCATGTGTGGTTTTAGGTATCTGATTTGAACAACACGGGGACCGGGAGCCTGTGCAGGCTCTGCTCCTTGTCAGCCACTACCCATACTTGCAGCCACACAGGGTAAAAAAGTTTAAAAAGAAATTGCTTGAGAAAGCAGATCAGTTTCTGATCATTAGTTTACTTTGGCTTACATCCAAGATTTTCAAAGGAAATTGATATCTTAAAACTTTAATTCAAAGGCTGTGCAGGATTCTCAAATATATTCAGTAAAGGGGACAACGTCAATACCAACAACAACATTTAGAAGCACTCAGAGGAGTAGAAATTTGTATATTCTTTTTTAATCAGCAAGATTACCTAAAAAAAGAAAAATTGTTTCCCTTGCCAATTTTTTTCTTAACTAAAACATGCCATAAGACTGTGAATATTAGTCCCTCTGAATTAGGATGATAACATTAATTTTTATACAAGTCTCTATTAAGTCAAACCATTCAGTTTATGGAAATCACAACAGAGTCTACTTTGTTTGTTTGCAAACTGTCAGTGGTATCATGTGTCAAACCTCAATTAAACTTACCTCTGTATCATATAAAAAGTATGCATATGTACTAACTAAGCAGAAGAGTTAATTAGCTGAAATATGTTAGCTCCATACCAAGGTAACTATGAATATTCATCAACTCAGTTACACAACAGGAAATCAACTATTCTGTTTATGTATTTTATTATGTCAATCGTGCCATAAGTTACTGTGTATTTTCTCAGAAAATTTTTTTTAAATACCACTTTAAGTTCATAGTTCAGATCTTTTGAGAAATATGCATGCACAGATGAAAAATACATGCATATATGCATAAAATTATTATGGAGCTTCTGAACATCACCATATATTCAAAAATGTGTGAATGCACGTGCTACTTCAACCATCAATGTCATACCCTACATGGGATTCAACATGCGGAAACTTGGCTTGGCAGCTCACACTGAGTGCTATTAGACTTTATATGCCCAGGACTCAAAGCTGTGAGTACGGAGCACCACGTGGTACCCATTTTTATGCAAGGTATATGAGAAACTTATGCAACAAGACTCTTAATGCATGCAGCGTCAGTATTTGTGAGAAAAAAGAGTCTTCTTCAGGCTAAAAGGGGAGTGGGAAAGTAGATCATGGCAGAGGGAAAGACAGATCTCACAGAGAAGTGCAGAACTGTCTGAATTTAGAAAACAACCCATCTAAAATGTGCTTTGCCTGTGGTCACTCTATATTGATAGAATTCATGCCTGGTTTTCACTCTTCCTTCCACGGAGCTATGGTCTCATAGTGAACTATGTTCTTCAAGAGCTCTGCCAAATCTTGCCATCGTCTATTCCTGTATGCAGCCTTGTATGGTTGTGTTTTACCTAGCATGGGGGAAAACAACCACAGAAGATGACAGCGAAGTAGCCCCTACACCACCCTTGAGCTCATCCTTATTTCTAGTTCATTTTCCTCCATCCCTGGAAAGGTGATGGAGCAGCTCATCCTGGAAGCCATTTCCAAGCATGTGGAGGAAAAGAAGGTGATCAGGAGTAGTCAGCATGGCTTCACCAAGGGGAAATCATGCCTAACCAATCTGATAGCCTTCTATGATGGAATGACTGGCTGGGTAGATGAGGGGAGA